>NC_056739.1:587122828-587147828 GCF_019279795.1 Protopterus annectens
CACACACACACACACACACACACACACACAATAACTTACCATACCAAACAGCACTCCCCATACATGACACATACATTTTGGCAGCCCTAGTGTTGGTAAAGCCACCATTCAATAAAAACATAGCAATTCAGTCCGTCAACAAAATGAACAAGAGCCAGAGTGAAGTGCTAACTTCTTATAATTCAGCCCAAGCTTCATGCATTTTGACTAAGTTTCTTTCTTTTCAACAGTCACATATTTAAGTTTGCCCTCTCACAGCAGGCTGAGCAAGTGCTGATTTTACAAACTGCAATACCTGCACTGTTTTGTATACATATGACTTTTGGTAGTTGATCTGTCTTTATATTGTACCTGCTTTCTCCTATTTCTGCATTAGCAATGCATGACTTAATTGCCAAATTTCTCAACTATATAAGCATATTAGTATTTTGCTAATACTTCATGATCAAGTAGCTGTAATAATCTTCCAAGGATTAGACAATCCGTATGGTCATGCTTTTCCACTTCCTCTTGACAACTCTGGGACTGGTGCAACATACACTTACTGCAAGGTCACCGATGCCCATGATGGGAAGGACACTTAACTACATGATAGGGGTTACATCTGGGGCAATTTTCACATGGCTATCATGATACTAGAGTTTTTTTCTTGAAAACATTAACTAGATTCTAGGATGTATGAGGCACACATGTTGCTGCCTGCCTCTTTTTGCATAACTGATTAGGCCTCTGTTGCCATTAGATGGAGCACACAAAATAAGGAGACAGTTATAGCTTTTCTCATTTAACCCTGTTAGGTTCACTGTCATAAAATGTAATAATCATAAACCAGGCATATGCAGACCCCTTTTGTGTTTCATAGCAAACACTTGTGACAGCTATATCACTTGATAAGTATATTAATTTTTTATAGAAAGGGTGATGTATTATTTGGGTCTATATTAGGAAAGCAAAAAGACGTTTACACGAATACGTAAACATCGAACCGTATAGCGAAAAATGGACTTAGAGCGAAAGTTGAAAACCGGGAAAATGGAAATATCGAATTTCCATGGTTGGCCCGTCTGTGGATTAGCTGCATAAGGTAAGTGTTGGATAGTTACAGAGTTTAGGATAGGGTGCGGGTTAAGGTAAGTGTTTGATAAGTAATGTATGTTAGATTTAGTGTAGGGTTAGAGGTAGGGTTTTGTTAAATGTATGTATGTAGGTTATTTATTTTGTTTGTGTATATTTTCGTAGGGGTAGTGTGCTATAGTTACGGACCTTAGGGTTAGGGAGGGGTTAAGGATAGTGCATAGATAGTTTTGTATGTGGGGTTTAGTAGTGCTGGAGGTAGGGTTTTGTTAAATGTATGTATGTGGATTATTTGTTTTGTTTGGGTGTATGTCTGTAGGGGACGTATGCGGTAGTTACAGACCTTAGGGTTAAGGAAGGGTTAAGGATAGTGCATAGTTAGTTGTGTATGTGGGGTTTAGTGTAAGGTTAGAAGTAGGGTTTTGTGCTTTACTTTAGGTTAGAAGTAGGGTTTGGTTAGTGTATATATGCGGTTTATTTATTTTATTTGGGTAGGTAGTATATAGCTAGGGGTGGGGTTGGCCAACTATGACAGTTCGATTTTTTTTCGCTGCTTAGTGCGTTCAGGATTTGCACAGTCCGCGGTATAGGGGTCGATGTTTTGGTATTCGCGCATAGAGTTTTTCGCTTTCGTAATATAGACCTGTATTATTTGACTATGGGATACAAGGCAGGTGCCCCCAGTCTCAGGGTCAGCTAGATAGTTATCAACAGGGCCAAGACTAGCTGCAATTATGCTATAAAATAATATTATTCAAATGTTATCATCTGAATGGTTGTCACATATTTACTAACAGATGTGGCAAATATTAGTAAGCTTGCATAAGTCTATCCTAACAGAGATAAGATGAGGTACTATTGGTTGTACATGGTCATTGACAAGAGTTATATAAAGTGCTTGTATCAATTAAGCACTAGTCAAATAGCACTAGAATACAATACATAAGGTACCACCTATTAACTGCCAATAGGAGTAGATATACAGAACAGGTGTGAAAGATTTGACCTACCCTATGACAGCCTGGCTGAACAGCCTTTGACTTATACCCATGACTCCTGCTTGAGTGAACTGACATTAAACTATCTATTAAAACATATAAATATGTATAAAGCACATAAATACTTCAGGCCATATATTTAATCTTTGATAGTGCTTATATTTATTTAGTGACACTGTGTGGACCACTCCAGAAGGCCTAGCCATCTTGGCGAACTAGTACCATTTGTATTAATATTAATATTAATATTACACAGTATAATTGGATACCATTTTAAGAGCCTTATATTAACTGACTGGTGGCAGTGATAACTGCCTTATAGTCTGGGCAAAGATGGTAGAGCTGGTAATCTGTGCCAGCCTTTCCCAGGTGTGGGTATATGTGAAAATTAAATCTTAAAGAGTGTGTGTGTGTCAGCTACTTGGGACAAGGACATGAAGCACTGGGTTTATATAGAGGGTGCTGGAGGACTTGGCTTGGACACTCAGCTGAGGACCAAACCCTACAGCTGTCCCAGTAAGGAGTCTTACTGTGGTCCTGGAGCAAGACAGATATGGAGACATCCGGACCCTAGGTTCACTGTATGTCTGTGTCACAAGCCAGATTTACTGCTGACTTGCTGGAATTATAGTGTGTTATGGCCCTACTTTGTTTCTACTGGCACAGATCTTCAGAACTGCATAATTTTCTGGTTTAAATGAGAGAGAGAGAGAGAGAGAGAGAGAGGTCTCGGGTGTCTTCTGATGGTGTCCTTGAACTGGAGGTTTCTGGGATTTCCTCGGTTCCTGGTTCTTCTTCCTCCTCAGATCTGATTGTCTGAATTTTCTCTTCTTTGGATCCCAGAGCTGGATTCACTGGGTACTGCTTTTCCACGGAGAGTTGAGTCCTTTTGTTTTTTTTGGATTTGACACCTTCAGATCTGGAACTGTTGATATAGTATGGATTCCTTCAAATCTGGGGTGATCTTTGGATCTGATGGTCTGTTGGGTTGTTGCCTTGGGCATGTATGGTTCCTCATAGGGTTCGCAGTCCTTTGGTGGATCACTTGGAGGAACTGAAGACTGGAAAGCATAGGTCTATAGGGTGTCAGTTCTCTAGAGGCTTTCTGGATTTGACAGATGTGGTACTGACGTCTCTCTTCAGGCTTCCTGCCACTGGATTTAGTAGTCGAGCACGGTCTTTCTGCCTGGATGCAGTGGCTCAGTACGGACATTGTGAGATCCTTCCTTCCTGGTCTATTCCCTGTTTGTTTCTGATGGGAGGACTGTGTTTTGTCCTGGGAAGGCCATCCTCCAGACTGGTTGTATAACCACAGGGACAGAGAATTCAAACCTCTGTATGTTTTTTGGGAGGTTTCTCTGCTATAGAGTCACCTTCCCTTGGCTTCCTTTGGAATATGGGAGTTCCACTGGATGCAACTGTAAGATCAGATGTCACTACAGAGCAGATGGTGTTCAGTTTCCCCTTCTGGTCTATCCTCCAGGCAGATCCAGGGAGATATACAAGTTTAGGTAACACTGACATACCTTGGATGGCTCAGTGCTGGGTCATCTACAGCCCACACATTTCTCTGGATTTTTGGTGCTTGTGGGATGAGGGGCTAGTGTCCTCTCAAGCTCTGTTGGCCTTTCCTGGTGATTCAAATTGGTCCATGTCCCATTCAGAGTAGGATGTTTCTTGGCCAGATGGCCCTACTGGACATTTTGGGATGCATCTGCTTGGGGCAGTGTTTATTCCATTGATTTCTTTGGGTGTTGTTTGTTGTCCCCATTCACAGGGCCCCACAGGATGCATTTTGGAGCACTCTTCCCAAGAGTAAGTAGGTCTGCCTCAACTATAAGCTCCTCCACAGAATCATGGGAGGCCTGCTACTCTATCACTTATGCCATCCTTGCTGCAATCTTTTTGCATCCCCCCCCCAAAACAAAAATGCAGCAGCTTCTTTTCCCTAATCCCTCATTCGAGGGAATCACTGAAGGTTGCTGTACTCCACAATGCCTCCCCCCACCAATCCCGCTCTATTCAAACTCGTTACAGAAAGATGCCACATTGAAAAGCAAAATCATCCTCATTGCTCCTGCAGGCCTCGACAGAGTTGTTTCCCTTCCTTTGGTCTTCTTTCGTATACAAACCTTGGATACTAGACCTGACTCCAGACTTTTTGTCTCATCCGACAATCAATCTTCAGCTATCTGTTTAAAAAAAAAAAGACAGAGACTTTGGTATGTACCTCTGCAAGTACCTGCAACAGTTAGAGAGACCACAAAAGTTCCTCACAAGGAAAATTCAGGGTCTGCAGCATCTGTCTTATGTGGTCATATTAAAATCCCTTTTGCTTTACTCTGTGTCATACAGACTACTCAGAGGGGACCTGTGCCTTGCATATAAGCATTTCCTGGCCCTGCTGTAATGGAAATGCTGCACATAAGCAAGTCTAATGGCATATGAGTCACTTGCACTAGGGACCTTAACCTGGTAGTGACATCCTCAGGCATCCCCTCACTTTCCAAGATTTCATTAAACAATCTGGTTAAAAACTCCACTGCCATTTCACCTAAACACCTCCATGCTTCCACAGGTATGTCATCTGGGCCAACAGCCTTTCCATTCTTCATCCTCTTCATAGCTCTCCTTACTTCCTCCTTGCTAATCCATTGTACTTCATGATTCACTATCCCTACATCATCCAACCTTCTCTCCCTCTCATTCTCTTCATTCATCAACCCCTCAAAGTACTCTTTCCATCTCCTCAACACACTCTCCTCGCTTGTGAGTATGTTTCCCTCATTATCCTTTATCACCCTTACCTGCAGCACATCTTTCCTAGCTCGGTCCCTCTGTCTAGCCAATCAGTACAGGTCCTTTTCTCCCTCCTTAGTGTCCAACCTTTCATACAACTCTTCATATGCCTTATCTTTAGCCTTCGCCACCTCTCTCTTTGCCATGCACCTCATCTCCTTATACTCCTGTCTACTTTCTTCATCTCTCTGACAATCCCACTTCTTCTTTGCCAACCTCTTTCTCTGTATACTCTCCTGCACTTCCTCATTCCACCACCATGTCTCCTTGTTGTCCTTCCTCTGTCCAGATGTCATACCAAGCACCTTTCTAGCCGTCTCTCTTACTAGCTCTGCTGTAGTTACGCAGCTATTTGGTAACTCTTCACTGCCACACAGTGCCTGTCTTAACTCATCCCTGAACTTCACCTCACAATTACCCTTTTTCAATTTCCACCATTTGATCCCTGGTGCTGCCCTCAAACTCCTCCTCCTCCTCTTCTTGATCACCAACGTCATCCTACAAACCACCATCCTATGCTGCCTAACTACACTTTCCCCGGTCACCACTTTACAGTCTCCAATCTCCTTCAAACTGGCCCTCCTACATAAGATATAATCTACCTGTGTGCATCTTCCTCCACTCTTGTATGTTACCCTATGCTCCTCCCTCTTGTTAAAATACGTATTCACCACAGCCATGTCCATCCTTTTCGCAAAATCCACTACCAACTGACCTTCTGCATTCCTTTGTTTAAGACCATATCTACCCATCACTTCCTCATCCCCTCTGTTCCCTTCACCAACATGGCCTTTGAAATCTGCTCCAATCACCAGTCTCAAAAATCTGCTCCAATCACCAGTCTCTCACCCTTGGGTACAGTCATCACCACTTCATCCAATTCACTCCAAATTTTTTCTTTCTCATCCATTGCGCACCCAACTTGTGGAGCATATGCACTAACAACATTCATCATTACACCATCAATTTCCAGCTATATTAAACATCACTCTATCTGACACTCTTTTCACCTCCAAAACACTCTTAGAATACTGTTCCTTCAGAATAACTCCTACGCCATTTCTCCTGCCATCCACACCATGGTAAAACAATTTAAACCCACCTCCAATACACCTAGCCATACTCCCCTTCTATCTGGTCTCTTGCACACACAATATACCAACCTTCCTTCTGTCCATCATATCAGCTAGCTCTCTCCCTATACCAGTCATACTGCTAACATTCAAAGTTCCGGCCCTCACTACCGCAGTCCTAGCCTTTCTCCTCTTCTCCTGCCTTTGGCCATGCCTTCTGCCTCCTCTCCTCCTTTGGCAAACAGTAGCCCAATTTCCGCCAGCACCCTGTTGGCTAACAGTACTGGTGGCTGTTGTTGTTAGCCCGGGCCTCAACCGATCCGGTATTCTAGCTAACCATATGGTTTCACCAAGTACAACAATGTTACTATGGCCCATTTAGCTTCCCAGAAACTTTAGAAGCAGTCCAGCTGTTATAACCCATATAGCTTAGGCTACTGCCACAGTGATCATTCGAGCATCTAGTGTTATGATAACATTGCTTACATATCTGTACTTTCCATTTTTATAGAACTAAAGCCATCAGGTAAGACCCTCAACTTTTGATATTCTTTGTTCTTAATAGATTTGTTTTAAAAGTCTCCAGGATTACCTTATCCAAATGCATTTCAGATTGTATAACTTTCATATATGCCTCCAGTAAGTGCCCTCTACCACTTAGACCAAAAGCTCATACTGTGAGGTTGATTGTCACCTTTTTTCAGGAACTCTTGTGTGGATGAATTTTTTCAGCTGCTGCTTAGACTTTTTTGCATGCATTTGCTAAACATTATAAGCAGGATGCAATTTCTAGATCTAAATCATTCTTTGGGGTCATGATTCTTCAAAGGCCTTCTGTCATGATACCACCCAAGAGATAAGTAGCTCGGGATTCTGACCCAGGAGTTGGATCAGATGGATGGAATTAATAGGATACAGTAGTTATACTGTTACCATTATGCTGGATCTTTTCAGCCTTGTCTGATAACAACCCCCCGTCTTCTTTCCAGTAAGTAGCTCTAAAGACCTGGAGGGATTATTTTCCATAGAGAAGGATAGTAGCCTTATTTGCACCCTAGGTCAGCAAACTCAGTCTGAAGAAACATCACAGCCAGATGCAATGTATTTGAAAGAAAAAATGTGAAGGGGCTTGAGGCCAGTGCACTGGTTTTGCTAGGCCAGATCCAACAAGTGCATTGAAAAAATAACAGTCATATAGGACAGAAGAGAATAAAATGATAAAGAGTTATAGTAAGCATATAACTATCTTTTCTCCCATCGTGACTTTCAGTACTGAGTAACTGAGAGTATTCTGTTACTGTCCTTGTAGGACAATTTTTTTAATATAATCAATATTTTTTTAAAGAACTTTATTGTAATTAAGACATAGGCAAACATACATTAACAAATGAAAAACAAACCAGTTAAACATTTTTTCCTTTTGCATACATTATACATCATATATTTTTTCTTTCTTTCTTTGTAACTGTCATCAGTCCAACATTACATAATTGCTGAATTCCTGTCTTCCCTTAAATCTTTCTCCTCCTCAATATCATTGGCATGTACTGATCCCACTATTTCCATTTATTTCTAAGAATTCACTCTTTCTCTTTTTAAAGATCGCTATTCCTTTTTTTTTTAATCTGTTTTATAATATTCAGTACCTCAAATACAGTTGTTTTAGATTTTGATTTCCATTTTTTTAGTAATCACTTTTTTTGGCAGCCAATAGAATTAAACTTAACACAGTCTCATTATGTCTAAGCAGTTCCTTTGTCCCAGCTCAGTAGAATCATTTAGTTACAGTAATTTGCTCACCCAATATTTCTGACAGAGTACTCTGTAAGGACTTTTTTAAAATTTGCCAACTCTTTACACTCCCAAAGCATATGTTCCTAGTACTTCTTTTTTCCCCATCACACCTTCAACATCTGCTGTCTACCTGAGGAAAAATTCTTTGAGGTCTGCAAAGATACTAAACCTTCTGGACTTTGTTGTATATTTGGGAGCCATAAACATGCACAGTGGTGCAGCAGATAGTGTTGTTGCCTTACAGTGAGAGATCCCCTAGTTCGATTCTTGGCTAGGGTGCCTTCTGGGTGGAGTCTGCATGTCCTCCATGTGTTCGTGTGGGCTTCCTCCAGGTGGTCCAGTTTCCTCTACATTCCAAAGACATGCAATAGGTGGACTGGGCTCTCTAAGTTGCCATATGTGTGAGTGTGAGTGTGTGGTGTGGAAGAACTACCATGGCAGAGCTAGCCACCTGGTAGTGTAAACCTTGTTTCTAAATGATTGTCACTGTTGAAGTGATACCCTGACCCCATGTGCAAACATGGGAAAAGGAGTTGTGGAATGGATAAATGAATGGATAGATACACATGTTCTGTTGTAAATTTCTTTTCTAGTCTCTCTTCTCAATCTTTTCTAACCTCCCCTGATTAATTTTTGCAGGTATCCTGCTGTATTTTATCTGCCCTACTAATTATTCCTTTTTTAAGAGCAACTTTTTCTTTAGATTCAACTAAAAACTCTACAAGAGTGGGTCTTTCAGTTAAGATTCCCCTATCCTTTTCTCTTTGCCTATACTCTGATATCAATCAGCGGTAGGGAAGGCAGTTTCTTGCCTACAATCCCAATATCTTCTTGACCACATCCCACTCTTTTACCTTTTACTGTCTAGTTATTTGTTCTCAATACATTGGTTTCTTTCTAGTTTTCTCCATTAAATTCCAGTCCCTTTTACCTATTCGCTTTATCCCTACTTGCAGCCATCCCTATTGGCAAAATCTCCTTTCTCCGTTCTCATGTTAGCTTTAGTTTTTAGAATACTAAAATGTATACACAACCAGGGTGGTGAAACGCCTCACAGGATACAAAACCAAGAACACAAGACAAGCCAAAATGCTCAATAAACCTAGGCAGAGAAAAATCCAATTTATTAAATGCTTTCATCCCTATATAATGCAAGACTTCATCAGAAGACATCATTATAATAATCACTCTCTTTAGAACTAACTCAAGCCCAAGATCTCATTCATCCAATCAATAATACAAACCATTTTCTAATCTTGTATAACAATAAAACTGTAACCTTTTTTAATTAAAACAGGCATTAAAACATAAATAAATTCACTAAATATGATATATCATTTTAAAATACTTATAATAGGCTAAATTCATTTAAACCCATGGGATATATACCCATAAGATCAATTGCCAGTAAAGCTTGTGTATCTCCAAACTGTCCTTCCAAGGGCTGTAATATTTATGTTACTACACTACAATGAAGACAGTTGAGCTGGTTCAATCTGATATGAGCATTCCTTTACTGCATACAAAGTAACATCTAGTATAACAATGAAAGATATACATGCAACAAAACCGTACTTCAGCTTACAGCCTCAATTGTAAGAATCAATGTTTCTCATACAAAATGAGCCCAAACTTTATAGTTTCTTTCTAGCTTGCATCAGCAGTTTAGAGAATTTGTCAGAATAGTAAGTCTTTTTCTTGAAGCTGGTCTGCTGACAGTTTGCTGACTGTTTCCCATATTTCAAACATTCCGTTCATAAAGAATAACTCCTTTGCTTTGCTCTTATCTTGCATGTCCTGTTGAGACACAACTGCATACAAGAGTTCGTCTTGACCTGCTTGTAGATAATAAATTTCACAAACTGCATAGTTTATAAAGATAAAATATTTTACTTCTGATTTCTAATAACAATGAATGCCAAGCTGTATGCCTTTTGCCAAAAGTTTAAACTATGTGCACTTTTGTACTACACTGAAAAGCAGAGTATTTATTTTACATTTTCAGACAAATCCACTGAAAGCCATTTTTTACCTTGTTCACTGCTGAAAGCAGCATATGTCAAATCTCACAATTCCCTCTTTTCAGTTAAAAGGCAGAAAATGACTGTTCATTTTCAGCTTCAGTTGCACACATTGAAACCGTTTCCAATTTATCCAGGTTAGCCATCATGATTTGTTGGACTCTGTAAGTTTTTCACAAATGACAACTTAGATAGCAATTACAGATAGTTAATATGACTATAATGCCTAAAACTACTACTACAGGATGTATTAATCAGTTTAACAGATTTTCTTTCCTGATATGGACCAACCAGTAAAGATATCCCACCAATTATGGCCAGTGTCTTTTTTGGTCTTTTTCAGCCAAATTAAGTAATTTATATTTTGCAATGATGCTCAATGCCTCATAATACAGAATACTTTTATTTATTTTTTCCAAATACTCTCTGAGATTCTTAGTATTGTTCATTATTTTTCCTAAATTATCCAAAGATACAGATATGTTGGAAAGCTGTATTAAATCATAATGCAATTTATGGAAGTATTCACTTCTATGGTTTTAGTAAACACATAGCTCTGATTATTCCATTTAAGAAAATCAACATGTGATAAACATCCTACAAAAGGTAATTTTAAATTATGACCTACAATGGTCCACTTACATAAGTTAACAGAATGCTGCAGTATGCATGGTTCATAGACAGGCGAATGCGGTCCACAAATTAATCCATTTTGAGTCTGTGTACCATACTCAGTTTTATGTGTTTTTCCCTCATAGCTATATGATTACCTTCAAATTGTGGCAATCAATACTCATACCCTTCTGGAACTTGAAATGTTATAGGTAATACCGTAAATTGACACATAACATTGATATCAGTAACATTATAATGTGAAAACTGTACTGTGCAGTATTGCAGAGTACAACATGTTACTTCAGTATATAATTTAATCCAATCTGTATCAGGTACCCATTTATGAAACAATTGTCACCAAACATTTTCATTCTGTAACATCAGTTCAAGTTGTACATTTTTTTGAGTTTCTACATACAAAGATTGCATAATGCATTTTGTCCAATTTACAAAAACTGTTATGTTACCATCAAATTTTAACTGATGTAACTGCATAGCATCATAATTGTCTAAATATTGCTGCTGGTAGTTTATATTATGCAGATGTGCCTTCCATATCTCTGGATTCCAAGATGCTTGTAAATGTACAATCTGAGAGATACCCCCCCCCCCACTGTTTTTAAACGATTAGCTAGAATGTCATTATTAGCTGCATTAATAACTCTAATGCTTGTGCCTAGGCATCCTAGCAGAGTATTAGTACAACCTTTTGATACTGCATGTTTACCTTTTTACAGGTAGAAGGGATTTTAACCAAATGGTCTGTATGAACAGAGTAGGTTTACCTGTTAATATTGATACAACATATGCCTGTATGCTGCCTGTAATGACTGTGGTATTAGTGCATATATTTGTACCCACCTTTAGCTGGGGGTAATGTACCTGCAAAGTCAATTTGGATGGCATACTAAGATCCATCCACTGGAGTTACCTTTAGCAACTGTGGCTTTTTTCAATTGAGCATTAACTTGCAAACATATTAAGCATTTAGCATGCACTAAATCACAGATTTTTTTTTAGCTGTGGATGCCAGTACTTGTTCTTTACAATAGGCCATAACCTGTGTGTGCCCAAATGTCCCATTACCTGATGATTAAACTTCATTAACTATTGTGCCTGTTGTTACGGAATATAAGGAAGACTAGAACCGTCTTCAAAACATTTTGCATAATATTGCCCTGGGCTGTCTCCTACAAGAGCACATTTCTCTAATTCTTCCTTCAGTCCAAACTTAGTTTGGATCTGCAGCAAATCATGCTGTAAATTTTGAGCTGAAAATATTTGTATGGCATGTACTGCAGTAGTTTTATCTGGTACACCAGAAAGGTGTTCTGTAGGATACAATTGCATTCCTTCCCTGGTTGCCTTTTTTGCCATCTGATCTGCACAGTTATTTAACTAAAAAATCTAACTTGTAGCTTTTTGATGAGATTTTTACCTTTAAAATACTGTAGTAACCCACAAGGGGCTGACTACGAACTACATTTTAAATAGTCTGTAACACAGAAGCATGCTTGAGTGGTTTGCCCATATTATCAACAAACCCTCTCCTTGCCCACGTAAACATATGCAGCTGCAGAGAATTAACTACGTATGCACTGTCTGAAGAAAAAAATTTTTTTTTTCCTTCATATTTTATGAAGTTAGATAAGTAATACTTACATCCTGCCTTTATTGTAATTCGCTTAACACTAAATAATGCTAGCCAATTTGCAAACACTGCTTGACTGACATCATTAATCAGCTTAACTGAGTCTCATTAACGAAAGCTTGTATGGCATAATGTGGTGTCTGTACTATAATGTCCTTTGAAAAAGCTGTTAAATACTCAGTTTGTTTCAAACCCCAATAACTGGCTAAAAGTTGCTGAATACATGGGTGATATTTCCTCTCAACATGTGTCATTTTTTTACTGAAGAATGTAAAGTCTTTTTCATTCAAGCATGAGTCGTGAGACCACTCCTGTAAAACAGAGAGTGTGTTGAGTCCAGCTGCTGCCTGCAACACAAAGGGGCATGTTAAACTTGGAGCTACTAGTTTTGTAGACTTGGCCAATGCTGCCTTTAAATTACAAAAAGCTGTATTTTTCTTTGGTCTCCACTCCAGAAAGGGTAATCCTTTTTGGCTAGAAAGCATGTCATGACATGAATTGTACCTTTCTACTTTGAACCTTAAACCCTGCCTCCTGCAGTGTTTGAAGGACCATTACTTTAGCTACATGCTGTTTTTTTTCTTCAGACACAATTAGTGCATGCTTGCCCTTTGGCTGTTACCTACCCTCCCTTTTTGTAAAGGGACCTGCATATTTTAACTGCATACTATAGCCCATGTACTGACTGTACTCATAGTATTTACTTGCAAACAGATTATTACTGTTTTTGCTGGAGTCTGTGCTATTTTTTATGCTATCATACGATTACAAAATATTGTAAGAAACTAAAGAGATACATTTGTTGTTGTCTGTCTTTTGCTGCACTTTGAAAAGAAAACGCATACATGTCAGTCTTGTGACGTCATGTCTTTACTGCGTTTAACTGTTTGTCTTTTTGGCTTTTCCTGGTTAGGGGTCGCCACAACGGAACTTCGGTCCGCTAATGATTGGCAGTAGATTTTTTTATGGTGACGAATTGCCAGCCCGACGCCCAACCTTCAGTGAAGGCATGCCCATTCACGCATGTCTTTCGGAGGCCACTCCACCGTGGGGAGGACATGCAGACTCCACACAGAAGGCACTCCAGCCATGAATCGAACAGGAGAACCTCTTGCTGTGAGGCAACAATGCTGCCGCTGTACCACCACAGCTGTCTTTACTGCATTTAACTACTGTAGTAAATTATTTTCTGTCAGCGTAGTTAACTGCTGTTGCTTTAACTCTTTACTAGCCAGGTTATATTTGTCAGTATTCTTTTCTGCCAACTTTAAAGGTCTTATGCACTTCTGAAAAAGTGTTTACATATGTTGTCTGGACTTTTTGAACTCACTCTATGTCTTAGAAGTTAATTAAACCTGTTTGTCAGTTTACCATGAACCTCATCTCTGTTAATGTGCAGTGCTTTTATGCCACTTTTGCTGTATATAAGCCATGAAACGCTGAGGAATAAAATTCCAGAAGCAGCGCTTAAGTGTATCATTGCATACAGTGCCTACAGTTTTAAGAACCCAAGCTTTAAATGTAATCATATTATTAAAAATTCCTTTCTGGTCATCCCACCTAGGGAGAGTTTTTAACATTAGTTAAATATGCTGCTTTAGGAGCCTCAGATTTCTGTGTCTCTGAGTTTGTAATCTCCTCCCTTGCAACAATTATGTCATGCTGTGTGTCAGCCAGTTGCCTGTCATATGTTAATTGCAAATGAAGAGTTAACCATTTTATTATTCAAATAACTTTACTGCCTTGTTCAATAACAGTTTGTGTCTTAATTTTAGTCTGTGAGACTTTTAAAAACTGAGAAAATTCTATTGTACATTTAGCAGTGTCAGCATGCAATTTACCAGATGCATTGCATTTAGCACAGTAAATCTGAAAGTGACCCATGAGGTCAAGATAAACTCCCGGAAATCAGACTGTAAAGTACAAACTTTGACATATAGAAACAGGAACCATTGTCTGTACTTCAAGCATTACTTTACCCTGGTTTTGTTCCAGGTTTTGTATAACATGTACAATACATTTATGACAAGGTATGCAAAAAGCCACATTTAAATAAAACATTTTTGTACATTCTGTAACACTTCTGCCCAATGTAGTAAAGACTTACAGATGCTAACATGCTGATTAAACTATGTATTTAAATAATTCCACACATCTACATATGATTCAGATACATTAACAGTAAAATACTTAGTGCACTTCTTGGCATTTTCATGATTTGCATTCATTGTTAAAAGAAAAACAGAAGAAAATATTTACCACAAATATTCAGGACAAGGTGGCCAGTCTTGACACAAAGATTTGTTGTGGAAGAATTCTCTGCTGTTAGTCACTAGATGCTGGTGATGTTAGGTCAGGCAGTAAGACCCACACCTCATATTTCACTAGCTGTCTGAAGAAAAAGTACTGTACTGCCCTGTACTGCACCCCAGTGTTTTCATCCACCAGGCAATGGATGAAGCAGTAGGAAAAAAAAAGAGTCGACTCAAAATAAGAACTGTGTAGGAATGCCACACTGTGAGAGGCACCTCTGCAGGTCACACCTCCCTGTTTTGTTCAAACTGGCCTGGTCTCGCCACTATAAAATTTATGTCACTACACTAAAAGGCAGTCTGTACCATTACTCAGTGAAGACAACTGAGCTGGTTCAATCTGATATGAGTCTTCCTTTACTGTATACAAAGTAACATCTAGTATAACAATGAAAGATACACGTAACAAAACCATACTTTAGCTTACAGCCTCAACTGTAAGAATCAATGTCTCTCATACAAAAGAAGAAGTCCAAACTTTATAGTCTCTTTCTAGCTTGCATCAGCAGTTTAGAGAATTTGCGAGACTAATAAGTCTTTCCCTTGAAGCTGGTCTGCTGACAGTTTACTGACAGTTTGTTTCCAATATTTCAAACATTCCGTTCCTAAAGAATAACTCCTTTGCTTTGCTCTTATCTTGCATGTCCTGTTGACGAGACACACCTGCATACAAGAGTTCGTCTTGACCTGCTTGTAGATAATAAATTTCACAAACTGCATAGTTTATAAAGATAAAATATTTTACTTCTGATTTCTAATAACAATGAATGCCAAGCTGTATGCCTTTTGCCAAGAGTTTAAACTATGTGCACTTTTGTACCACACCGAAAAGTAGAGTATTTATTTTACATTTTCAGACAAATCCACTAAAAGCCATTTTTATAACTTGTTCACTCCTGAAAGCAGAATATATAAAATCCCACAGGGCCATCCCTCAGATTTTTTTCATCGTTTTCTAATACTCTAAATTGTAATACATTATCTATATTGCTCATAGTATACTTGGCTAGTGCATTATTTTGATTTAATTTTCCAGTATTGTACAGATGTTTATACATCCGTTCACTTAATGTTCTTTGCACTTTACATGTGTAAAACCTGTGACATTGTTTATAACATGGTGTTTAAATAACACACCCTGTAATGCGGTTAAAATAACCTTTAATATTATTCCATTTCATATTTCTGATGTACGACAGTTTCTTTTCTAATATGTATGGACATTGTTTACATTTTTCACATCTATAAGTTACGTCAGGTCAGACTATCCAATTATCTCTAAAGCTACCTTTAGACTTTTCCAAGATGGCTTTAAAATTCAGGCCTCTTCTATAAGTTATTGCTGTTTTTCTTTAGTAATGTTTCCAAAATTCCCACTATATTTCAATATATCCCAATCAGTCTGAATAGTTTTATATCTGATGTTGTCAATTTTCATTCTATCCTCAACAGTTGGTTTTGGATCTGATCCTTAGATCTGACTCAGCCATTACTAAAGCTGTTGGTAACCAAGAAGGTCTTGAGCTTATCCCTTACCCACAATGCACCAACCCTAAGTTATCTCAGATTCCATTTGCCGCTATTTGCAAAAGACTTAGTTGGCCTAGCTCTCGAGCTTCTAAGTTGTGTCAGTTTTTATACCTTAAAAAAATCTCTATAAACTTTACATAGTTTTTCTTGTTATAGTGTTTTTTGTGTATATGTCATCTGATTGGCCACCATTACAGGTTGGGTTGGTATGTTGTCTTTGAGATTGCATACATATGTGAAGATGCCCTTGTGATTGTCCCTGGTGGATGTCTCCAATTTGTACTCATAGTTGGCCTTACAGTAATCCACCTGTGACCTTATATGCTTGTTCAGACAATGGCTGACTTGATGCCAGGTTGGTTCCTGCCCCTACTTTGTCCTGCACAGCTACTATAGGGACCAGGTCTGTGGTTTGTGTAATGCTTCTCTCCTGCAAAGGGGATTACTCCACGTTGGTGGAGGCAGGTATGACAAGTATGATATTGCTGAGTCCATACAGCCATGTATGTGTTCAGTCAGGTGTTTGTAGTGGGCATGGCCACAAAGTCATAACACAGTTGGATACCTCTCCAATTTAGTCATGATAATCATGCTTACTGTATTAACTATGGCTGTGTCAGGGCAATGCAACAACCAGTAGCTGTAGAAATGTCACTCTTTTGGGTGCACAGTAACTAAGATTACACATGTGTACAACATGTACAGCTGTTTTAACTGACATTTTCCATCCCGTGTCTGTTTTCATGATGTGGACACATACACCTACTCATACTGACATGTGCATAGCTAATACCTCACATACATGTATGTTCTATGTCAGTAGGGCACACTAAATTCACACTCTTGCTGTGCAGTCATCCCTCTCAACCTGTTACAGCAAGACATCAGTAGGCTGTCATGCATACATGGGTGCAATGTGACAAAATCAGTGACAGTGACTCAATATTGCTGTGACATTCTTGAGTCATTCAATAACACAGTAGCCTTTGCACTAACAGGCATCCACTGGAGGATGTCCAACAGTCATATGGCAGGAAGAGAGGGGAAAGGCTAGGAGGGTGGTATTGAGGGTAAGAATGGCTAATGTTGGCAATATGAGTGGTATAGGGATCAGGCTAGCTGATATGATGGCCAGGGAATGGTTGATATGTTGTGTTTGTGCAAGAGACCACATGGCAAGGGATCATGGCTGGGTGTATGGTAGGCAGGTTACAATTGTGCTATCAAGGTGTGGACTGGAGGTGAAAGGGGGTAGGGCTTCTGTTGAAGTAAAAGTATGCCAAATGTGTTTTTGGAGGACGACATAAGTGTCTGATAGAGTGATGTTTCTGAAGCTGTAAGCTGATGGTGTAATGATGACTGTTGTTAGTGCATATGCTATGCAAGTTGGTTGTGCGATGGATGAGAAAGAGAAATGTGATGTCAGTTGAATGACATGGTGATGACTGTACCCAAGGATGACAGACTGGTCATGGCAGGGGATGTCAATGGGCATGTTGGTGAAGGGGACAGAGGGAATGAGGAATTGATGGGTATGTATGGTGTTAATAGGAGTGGAAATGGTGAGATGGTAGTGGAGTTTGCAAAAAGGATGGACATGACTGTGGTGAATATGCAATATAATATGAGGGAGGGGCATAGGGAGACATACAAGAGTGGAGTAAGATGCACACAGGTGGAATATATCCAATGTAGGAGGGCCAGTTTGAAGGAGATTGGAGATTGTAAAGTGCTGACAGGGGAATGTGTATTTAGGCAGCAGAGAATGTTGGTATGTGAGATGATGTCGGTGATCAAATTGAGGAGGAGTGTGGGGGCTGCACCAAGGATCAAATGGTGTGAATTAGAAAAGTGTGCTTGTGAGGTGGAGTTCCAGGAAGAGTTGAGACAGGCACTGGGTGGCAGTGACAATCTAACAAATATCTGGTTAAGTACAGCAGAGCTAGTAAGGGAGACAACTAGATGGGTGCTTGGGGCGACATGTGGATGGAGGAAGCAGTACAAGGACACTTGCTGGTGGATTGAGGAAGTACTAGACAGTATACAGAGACAGAGGTTGGGAAGGAGTGGGATTGTCAGAGAGATGAGGAAAGTAAGCAGGAGTATATGGAGATGGTGTGCATGGCAAAGGGAGGTTGCAAAGGCTGGGGATGGTAATATGAAGAGTTCTATGACAGGTTGGACACTAAGAATGGATGACAGGAATTGTACCAATAGGCTTGACAGACACACTGAGCTAGGAAAGATGTGCAGCAGATAAGGGTGATATAGAATGATGAGGTATATGTACTCACAAGCGAGGAGAGGGTTTTGAGCACATGGACAGTGTACTTTGAGAGGCTGATGAATGAAGAGAATGAGACAGAGAAGGTCGGATGATGTGGGTATGGTGAATCAGGAAGTGCAATGGCTTAACAAGGAGGATGTAAGGATAGCTATGTAGAGGATGAATATTGACAAGCCTGTTGGTCCACATTACACACCTGTGGAAGCATGTGGTTGTTTAGGGGAAATGGCAGTGGTGTGTTAGACAGACTGTTGACTGATATCTTGGGAAGTGTGAGGTTGCATGAGGTGTGAAGAGAAAGTGTTTGGGTACAGTGTTAAGAATGAGATTGATGTGCAGAGCTGTGATAACTACAGAGGGATGACATTGACCAGTCACAGCATGAAGTCATGGGTAGGAGTAGTGGAAGCTAGGTTATGCAGGGAGGTGAGGAGTACTGGTCAGCGGTATGGTTTCATGCATGGAAAGGGCACCACCGATGTGATGTTTGTTCTGAGACTGTTACTGATGGAATACAGGGAAGGTCAGGAGTTGCTCTGTGTCCCTCTGGACTTACAGAAAGCATATGACAGGGTGCCTAGACAGGAGTTGTGGTACTGTATGAAGTCATGAGTGGAAGAGATATATGTAAGAGTGGTACAGGATATGTCAAGGGTGGTGTGACAGTACTGAGGTCTGCATTGGGATTGATGGATGTGTTTAAGGTGGAGGTGGGATGACATCAGGGATCAGCTGTGAGACCTTTCTGATTTGCAATGGTGATGGACAGGTTGACAGACAAGATCATAAGAGAGTCCCTGTTGACTATGTTGTTTGCAGATGACATTGTGATCTGTATTGAGAGTAGGAGACAGCTTTTGGAGACCCTGTAGAGGTGGACATATGCTCTAGAGAGGAGAGGAATGAAGGTCAGCAGCACTATGACAGAATATCTATGTGTGAATGAAAGGGAGGTTAGTAGAATGTTGAGGATGCATGGGGTACAGGTGGCAAAGGTGGATGTGTTCAAATGATTGGGATCAACATTTCAGAGTAATGAGGACTCTGGAGGATGGGTGAAGAAGAGAGTACAGGCAGGATGGAGAGGGTGGAGAAGAGTGTCAGGAGTGATATGTGACAGATGAGTGCCATTAAACGTGATATGTAAGGTCTACAAGACTGGTGGTAAGACCACCTATGTTATATGAGTTGGAGACAGTGGCACTGACAAAAATGCAGGAGTCAGAGCTGCACATGGCAAAGTTACAGATGTTATGATTTGCACTGGGTGTGACATGGGTGCACAGGATTAGCAATGTGTATATGACATGTTCAGGCCATGTTGGACGGATATGAGACAATGTTGGAGAGGCAGCATTACATCAGTTTGCACATGTGCTGAGGAGGGGTGCTGCGTATATTGGGAAAAGGATGGTAAGGATGTAGCTGCCAGGTAAGAGGAAGAGTGGGAGGCCTCAGATAAGGTTTCTGGATGTGGTGAGAGAGGACATGCAGGTGTTTGGTGTGAGAGAACAAGATTCAGAAAACAGGCAGAAATTGTAACAGATGATCCACTGTGGCAATCCCAAATGGGAAAAGCCAGAGGACAATGAAGGGGGATGTTGTACTATCAGTCTTCACAGATTTGGCAAGGATTTGACAGACATAACACAACTGTATGGGTAAATGACTACACATATGATGCAGACATATGGTCAGTGTGTAGAACAGTGGACAGTTGAATGGTATGAGCTCAGTATATAACATGCAGTTTAACACACATATCTGCAGAAGTACTTTACTCTGCACATGCTCTGTATAGTTGTCTTATATTTACAAGACAAAATGTGTATCATAGTTATATGCACAGGTAACATATGGATATGTACAACATCCCAGTAGCTGGCCTGGTCACTACAGACTGAGCCAAATGCTCTGGCCATCAGTGCTGTTCAGCAGTACATCAGTACAGCAAGTCTTGTTGAGACATACGCTTTCATACCCCTCTTTTCCATTATTACAGACCACCTACTGCATTCAATTACATGATTGTTTCACATACCGTTCTCTTTTTTTTCTGGAATTTTCACAGATATATCCTTTTTTGTTTCTCACACTATTTCAGCTTTGCACTGATGGACTGTCTATGACAGAGGTGATTTGAATAGATGGCAGCTTGTCTTTTGTAGGTAATGCTCATGACCATGTGATGGCCTGAGCACCAATTGGTGTTCCTCAGTTACTGATTACATGCAGAGGAGCTGTGTAGTTATCCCAATAGCCAATCTCATGGCAACACACTCCTATAATTGAGTACTCCATGTGGGCAATGACCCTTTCCCTTACCTGTGAGGAAGACATCCTGGAGGTATGTGAGCTACTACCTTTTAGAACAAGACATGTGGAAACAAGCTAACTAAATGTTGGAGAAGTTTCAAGACTTGGGGGCAGAAAGGAAGTATTGCTGTTATATGTTTTGAATAATGCTTGTTTAACAGGGTCTGTCTGAACATGCTACTTCTGCATGGGTTTCAGTCTGACAAAGTTATGTGTCTGCATAGCTCTCAACTGTAGGGCTATCCACATAATGGCCAGATGTTTGCCTGTTATGTTTGGTCAGTTCCCCAGACAGGTGTTCCCTTGGCAAATCAGTAGCATACTCTGGTGATTGCAATCAGTAAATGCTAACATCCATTTGCATTTCAGACTTTATATCCCTCAGAAATTGTATGTTACAACAAACCCTGTAACACCAACAATTTTCTCAGTGTATAACAGCAGTATTTCAAGTATGGCCATGCTTTTGGGCCTCTGTCCCACTTTTTGTCAAGCTTTGTACAGATGCCATACAGTAAGAGGTTGATAGTCAGGATCTACCATTATTTTATGTAATTCCTGCTGAGGGGAAAGGGTAGACAACATGTGGGACTCTGTACATTCAAGAGGTTGGTGTATGGACAATAACATATTTTATGTGGTGGAGAGTAACAAGTATTTTAAAACTAGGCCATTTGAACATGTGAGACATATTACTGATGAGAAAGAAGACAGTTTTATGGCTATACATTTTAATAATTCTTACCATGGGGGTAGTAGTCATGAAATAACATTTGTTATGTACAGAATCAGTTTAAATTTGTAAATGTGATACATTACCCCCCAGGGGGGTTAAATGAGATGTGTAATTGGAGGCTGTGTATATACATGTGATTAAGTGTAGTGGGTTACAAGGTACTGCTTTGGAAAAAGTCTGTTTCTCATTTTGATCAAACAGTCATTAAAGAACAATTGTTATGTACAGAATCAATGCATGTTTTTAAATGTGATCCCCTACGGGGTTGCATGAGGATTGTAATTGGAGGCTGTGTATCTAAATGTACTTAAGTATTAATTGCGTCTTCTAATTAAGGCAAGTATTTCTTGGAATTTGTTACTCCTTGAAGGCTTTGGCAAAGACATCAGAGTAAAATTAACTTGTGTTAATTACTGGCTGTTTATATTTTTATTTACTATTTTCACTCATTGTAGTTGTTTTGCTAAGAGTTCACTGTGTATGTCTGGCCATTGTGTTATGCCTATCATGATTTTGTAGTAGAGTACTGTTCACTTATTATTTGGACTGGGGGGCAGATGAGAGTGTTATGGGTCCTTTTGTATCCAACTGTGCATGCTGCCCTAGTTATGGGTGGTCTATCAGCAGCATATGTTTGTATGGGAATTTAGAGGCATGTGTATATATATATATATATATATATATATATATATATATATATATATATATATATATATATATATATATTTTTTTTTTTATACACACACACACACACACACACACACACACACACACACACACACACACACACACACACACACACACACACACACACACACACACACACACATATATATATATATACACATATATATATATATATATATATATATATATATACGTCAGTATTTCTTGGAAATATATCTATATATTGTTATACATATATATATATATATATATGTGTGTGTGTGTGTGTGTGTGTGTGTGTTTATATCGCCACACATATCTATCTATCCCTCTATATATGTAAATGTTTTTTTCATGTATATATTTGTAGATATGAACTGCAAAGTTGGTCAAAGCTGTAGTTCAAACAGTCTCTTTAGCAAGAAAAAACACATCTGCAAAGCTTTGTGTTACTTTTTCACCTATTAGTTGCCCAATAGTGACAGCTTTTGTAAATGTGGTGGAAGATGAGCTTAGGGAGTTATACTCTGTATCAAAAGGTAAGAAAAAATATAATTTAACATATGAAGAATATGAAGCACTGCAACATCTTATAAATGAAAAAAGTATAGTAGTTAAACAAGCAGATAAAGGTGGAGCCATAGTAATAATGGACAGGGACAAATATATTTTGAATTTTAAAACCTTATTTCAAGATGAGGAAACATTTAAGAAAATAACACTTCTTGATGTTAAAAAACTTATTTCACTTATTTCAGAGATAAATATGGCTATTTATGAGCTCCAAATATCTGGAGATATAACAACAGAGCACTTTAACTATTATACTGTTTCTTGTCCTAGAATACCGCAAATGTATTGCATCCCTAAGATACATAAATCCATAGAACCCCCCCCCCCCCGAGTCTTAGGAGGTGGAGGGATGACTGAGCCCATCTCAAAATATTTACAAAAATATTTAAGTACTTTCCTGATTAAATGTTCCACCATACTAAAGGACGCAAATGATTTCTTGGTGAAACTATATGAATGGTATTCTAAACAAGAAAGAAAATAATTTTTATTCGTAACTTTAGACATAGCATCCCTTTTTACGATAATACCTAATGACCATGGGATAGATTCTATAAGGAATGTTTTGAATGTAGAAGTTAAATTACCAGCTAGACAAATTGAGAACATCTGTGTATTACTAGAACTAGTTCTGACTAAGAACAGGTTTATTTTTGATGTTGTTGTTGTTTGTCTTTCGGCTTTTTCCCGGTAAGGGGTCGCCACAGTGGAACTCCGGTTCGCTAATGATTGGCAGTAGATTTTTACGAAATGCCGAGGTGCCAGCTCAATGCCCAACCTTCAATGAAGGCAGGCCCATTTATGCACGCATGTCTTTCGAATGCTACCCAACCGCTGGGTGGACATGCAGACTCCACACAGAAGACACTCCCAAGCCACGTTGAGAATAGTACAAGGAGAACCTCTTACTGTGAGGTAACAATGCTACCGCCGTACCACCACACAACAGTTTTATTTTTGATAATGAAGTTTATTTACAACTAGCAGGGGTGGCTATGGGTACACCAGTGGCAAATACCTATGCCAACCTCGTGCTATATGAATGGGAGAAAAGCTATGTCTTAAGTGATAGTAATGTTATGAATAAGAAAATATGTTTCTACCAGAGATTTGTAGATGATTGTTTTTTTTTTTTTTCATTTGGGATGAAACTTTGCAACAATTGAATGACTATATGGAATATTTAAATACAACAACAAGTTTCTTGAAGTTTAAAATGTCAGCTTCAGAAGACAAGATAGTCTTTCTGGATATAGAGCTAAGTAAGATAGGAACACATATTGAAACAAGTATACATAGGAAAGAGGTTCATGTTAGTAGATATGTGAATAGCGACAGCATCCATGCCCCTCATATCTTTAAAGGTATACTGAAAGCACAAATGATTAGAACAAGTTTGTTAAATACAAATCAGGAACGTTTTGAAAAGCAAATTAAAGAGATGATAGATGAATTTATTAGTAACTGATATAATTTTGAGATGGCAGAACAAGTATATAAAGAAGTTAGTGATGGGAGAATGAGTGAATATACCCCGATTTTTGGGAATAACTTGAAAAATACAACAGAGACATGAAAGGAAGTATATAAGAATGATGTAATCAGATATGTCAAAACTTATAACTTGAAAACTGAAGAAGTAAAGCATGTAATATACAAAAATTGGACAATTCTGATGGCAATACCAGAATTAAAAGAAATAGTAAGAGAAAGACCCTTATTTGACACATACATATTATTTGCTTACAGAAATTCTGAAAGTCTAAGGTTAAAGTTATGCTATAAAGAACACATGAAGGGAAAGAATGTATCAAACAAAACAGGTACTTTTAAGTGCTTTAACTGTAGCTGCTGTGAAAACATCTATGAGGGGGAGAACAAGTTTGTGCACCCTGTAACAAAAAAGGAATATATGTTTTTCTGTTATGCAAACTGCAACACAACACAAGTTATATACCTAGCTACCTGTGTAGCCTGCTCCTCATTTTACGTGGGAAAGACCACGAGGAAACTAAGGGAACGAATTGTGGAACACAAATCAGATATTAGAAGTATAAATATGAATGTATTAAATAAACATATAATAAATAATGGTTCAGGGCATTAATTTAAATTCAGGGTGATGGATAGAGTAGTTATGAGTATGAGGGGTGGTGATTTAAATATTTTTTTGGAAACAAGAAAATATGAGTGGATAGTAAGTCTGAGAGCAGATAGTAAACCAGGTATTAATAGTATGGCAAGTACAAAACCTATTTTAGTAAAAAGGCAAAAGAAATAAAAACAAGAATGAAATATTTATTAATTGTATTATGTTTATTTATTAATTGTATTATGTTTATTATGTTTAATAAGTGTTTCTAACCATTTTGTGATTTTTGAATAACTTTGTGACTTTAAATTTTATATGAATTTGTATATATGAGAAAAAGGGGGGTGATATATGTGTTTGACTGGTTAGCTGGCTGACGTGATTAATTGATGCTCCTATTTAAAATGGATGTATTAACTGATTTTATAATGCACTGAGGAAGTGTGTTAACCTGAAAGCTTTG
>NC_056739.1:587155328-587187828 GCF_019279795.1 Protopterus annectens
TCTAATACTCTCTTGGTTGTACACTCTGAAGTTGTAATTCTGACATTCATGCATAGCACATATGTCTTGTATAGCACAGTGTAGAAAGCCCTGGTTAACACAACATTACTATTCACATATCAGATCTTTATGCATGCAATATTTTATGTAGTCAATCTCCTGTTTTATAACTCCACAATCTTTGTCAGATGAGCCTTGATTGTTTAATGCTTTCAGAGATATAGTTGCTATACATAAAGTGTGCACATTTCATTTCATACAGTACCAAAGTAAACACAACCATTCTGGGGTTTTGACTTTTATTGACAAGTACTTACAATGTTAATGATATATGACTTGTATTTCAGTATTACCTATGAGATTGTTTATTCAGTACAGACCATACCCATTTTAGATACTGCACATAATACTCATTTTTATTTATTTGCCATGAATACTACAAGCTAGATTGTTACTCACCAGCCTCACAACGTACCCTTAGCAGCCTACTAGCATGGGCATTCAAGTTGGCAGCCCTCTCATCTGCAGCTGTACAGGTGATAAGAAAAAAACATTTATGCATACCCATCCATCACATACACAGTCTGAACTTTGAAAAACAGTTATTGTGACTGATACTTACACGCACCTGGAACATTCCCCACCTGGGCATCTTGGACCCACTGGTCCAAGAACTCCCTCTTTCTCCGCTTCAAGTCGGCAAAGTGATGCCAGACCTACTCACCAGTCCAAGGGATGCCAGTGGCACTGGTGAGATCGCAGTTGAGACAGTCCCAGGCCTCTGCTTTGTATTGGGAGCCCTTGTACTGGTCCTGCAGCAGTCTCATGTCATAGTTTTCTACAAGGAGTCTGACCATGACCCTGGACTCCTGAATGCCCCAGCACTGCGCCTGAAAGCACACACCTTCACTAACACCAGCCATAGTGCCTAGAGTGGAGAGCTACAACTGGTTATGGACTGTATTCCCACCTGCGAGGTTTAAATGGGGCCTATTTCTCTCCCTTTGCTGTGATTGGACAGTTTTGAATATGCTGAGCTAAGCTAAGTGCAGGGCACACCCGCTTAGCATAGGCAATCATTTCTTAAAAGGGTAGATGCTAAGCCTTGCTTACTAGTGCACAAATCCTCTTAGCTCTGCTAATTCTTGCTAAGCATACATATTTCAACAATGCTCACTCCAGCTGAGCTCAGTTTAGCATTGCTCAGCTGTTTTTTTTTTTGGATTATCATTAGTTTTATTACTTCTAATTATTGTCATTACCATTATTATTATTATTCTCCTTTTATGTACTTCATTACATTATATTCTTTTGTGGCTATACTGTCTGGGACACCTGTGTTTATTTAGGTGTTTCACATCTGTACTACACTGACATCTTACATGTGGACCTGCTATACTACCCTGGTCAACAAATGTGTAATATTCGCTACCTATTTATAAGAAAATATACTTTAGCTATGTTTCACATATGACAGTGAATGGACTTCTTTGGGGCTCAAACCATAATTGGCTGCATGTTAAGCAAACGCTGTAACCACTACACTATTCCACTTTCATTGCTTTGGCTGTATGTTTCTATTTAACTCCTTTAGATGTTTATACTCTACTATGCATAAAAGTGCGATGTGAACACCCGCTCGGCTACGCTTATCTTTATTGGGAACAGACAAAAAAAAATTAACTTTGTGTTCTATTTTTATTTTACTTTAGGGGTATGCACATTGCTTTCTGCCTGTTAGGGCAAGACATCTGGACAAAGCCTGACATGATGGGGGGAGAAATAGGGACAGATTTTAAATATTGCTCTGGCCAACTTAGAAATTTGATAGGATAATATGCTTTACATTGCCATGATCTTTCTGAAGGGTACAATGTCTTAAAATGCATTGTCTGTTATTATTTTCCTGTTTCACTCTTTAATGATTTTCCACTATTTTGCCAGCCAACTGTCTCATTCGTGGAGTGGACTACACTTATGAGACTAACATCTGGCATTCTGCAAATATCTGTGTGGTTCAGGGGTATGTGTGTGCATTTGCACACATTTCCTGCTTCTGCAGCATGCAGATGCTCAGTTTGATTTTGTCAAGGGGCAGATCATGCCTACTCACTCTGGTGGACATCTTTGAGAAGGTCACCAGAGCAATGGATGAGGGCAAAATCATTCACACTGCCTACCTTGACCTGGCCAAGACATTTGACACAATACCCCACTTGGGCATTGTTGACAAACTCAGGAGGTTAGGTACAAACCCATATGTCACCCTGTGGATAACCAACTGGCTCACAGACAGGACCTGGGAAGTTAAAACTGGGGATTCCACCTCTACCAAAATGCCAGTTACAACAGGAGTCCCTCAGGAATCAGTCCTTGGACCGCTTCTTTTTGGCATTTACTTTTCAGAAGTCAAGGCTAATGTTAGTGGTCTCTAGCTAGCTAAATTTACAGATGATTGCATTGAATCTCATACTGACACAGATGTTCTCCAGGAGGGGCTGGCACAGACAAACAACTGGTATCAAAGCCATGGACTAATGCTAAATGCCAATAAGTGCATAACTTTATCCTTTGGGAAGTCATCCATCCCTGGTAACTATCATATTGACAACAAACCCCTTAGAGATGATCCAGTAGTCATGGACTTAGGGACACACATAGATAGTAATCTAGCCTTTGACTACCACATGTCTACAGTGGGGAGGAAATCATTCTATGTTTCACAACTTATAAACAAAGATATTACATCTAAGTCCATGGAAGTCATTGTTCCACTGCATTCGGCATTCATCAGACCTATCATTGAGTACAATAGCCCCTTTGGTATGTACCTAACCTGGCATATCCAACAATTGGAACATCCACAGAGGTTCCTCACAAAAAGAATAGAATGTGTAAGTAAAATGTCCTATGCAGACCATCTCATGGACCTATCCCTGTATTCTTTCTCCTACAAGCTTTGGAGGGGAGATCTATGCCTGGCATACACAGCATTATCAGACCCTTCTGATGGACCTCCTGCATATCCACCAAATAAACAGCACCAGAATTACCCATTCTAAAGACTTAAACCTTGCCTGTGATATAAATAGGACCTGCTGGAAGACAGGTATGTATCCTGCAAACTACCCATCTATGACACAGGCTCCCCATCCATGTGAAGCAGAGTTCCTCCATAACCCAACTTAAGTGCAACTTGGACAATTGGATGAGGTACAAGAAATTCACCCCTGGTTTAGCACCTATATCTTTAATGGACACGGGCAACCTGTAAAAGATTCATCTCCCAGGCCCATGCTTACACTTATCAAGGGTATCAAAACTTGTCAGAGATTTGGGATGCATGACTAGGCTTAAAACGACCCATGTGGCTGTTAGCCTGGTAAACACCTATGAACCTATGAACCTAAACAAATTGTTCCAGTCTTCAAATTGTATTATAGAGTCATAGAGTCGCTACTCTTTCAATGTGTGGATCAGCCAAGGACCCTCATAAGAGATCATATTATAGAGTCAACAGTTCTTCAATGTTTGGATCAGCTAAGGAAACTCTTAAGAGCTCATATTAAGAGTTAACAATTTTTCAGCATTTGGATCAGTAAAGACAACCTCCTTCTTAGCAAAAACTTTATCAGCATTCCAAATCAAGCTGTAAGATTTCCCCCTATAGAATATCAATATAAGTGCTTCACATGCAGATTAACAATTTAATGATAAAATGTAGCATGTGTATGCAGTCAATGGCAATGACTTTAGTCATCAGTCCTTATGAATAAACTATAGGACATTGCTTATACACCTGTTTCATTTTTTTTTTCTTTTTGTCATTTTGTATCTGTGTAACCTTACTTTTTTAATCAGTTTTGCACTAATGTAAACTCTGCTAGATTCAAAATTGATGTCAGAAAATGGTTCTGGGTGTCAGCCCACTTAAGTGGTTAACAAATAGCAGAAAATAAAGTAAAGTAGGTAAATATTTTGTTTGTTGCAGTATGCTGTAAAATCTAAGGTCATGTTGTTATCTACTGTTTGCCTGTTGGTCATAAAGCCTGACTAAAAATGTTGTGATTAAACATGCAACATACTTTTTAACTCTAGCAATGGCTGTTAATATTGTAATACTTGTATTAATAAAGCAAATATGCCTGCACTTTTAATCCAAGTATGGGTCCTATTTATTTACTTGCTTACTTACTTCTGTGAACTGGGTAAATGACCTGGTCTGATGACCCTTTTCAGCCATGAGAAAAACAGGCAAGAAAAATGAAAAGAAATGCATCAAAATATAGACAATGTTACAAGTATAAGAATACAACAAACAGAAGAATACAAACATTACTAAGAGACACCAGAATATGAACATTGTTACAAGTATAAAGAAGACAAAAACAGCAGAATATAAACATCACTAACACTAAGAGACTGTACAAACAGCAACTCTAAGCGCACGTGTGTGTGCGTGTGTGTGTGTGTGTGTGTGTGTGTGTGTGTGTGTGTGTGTGTGTGTGTGTGTGTGTATATACATATATAAAGTACATGCATACATGCATGTGCGTGTATGCTTTTTTTTTTGACAGGAGTAGTCCGAATGGGCTATGTAGCCTCTTTTCAGTGGAGGCTCGTGGAAAGCAGCAGTTACAAAGTAGGCAGATTAATACAATAGAGAAACATGTAAAGCTTAAAGTTAGAAGATGGACATGTAACACCAAAGGCAGCTATATTACAGAATATCTGCAATACATGACAAATTGGTAGTGAGGTATAAAATGTCAGTTGTGATTTTACATTTATGGATAGGAGAACTATATGACAGGAGGCATAGGAGATTAAGACTAGAAAGCAGAGAGGAGGTGAGGAATATGTGAGTCATATGTATATTTGTTAGCTGATATAGAGATAAAGGAAATTATAGTTGAGTTGAGGTTGATGTAGATAGTGGTTAGTATGAGATGGAGTTTTGTTGGAGGAAATAAAATTGTCAGGGCAATTAAACTAAGACAGTAGCTGAGGCAGTAAGGGCAAAGGGGTAGAAGACAGTAGGAGATTTATATTGATAATTTGCTTTTTGGAGGTACGTAGGAGTAGTTAAGCATGTAAGATCTAAGGTAGTCTAGTCTGTGGAGGGATAAGAACAGAGCCAAGTGTTTTTAAAATGTTGTTTTAGCAAGTTTTGGGAACTGGGTAAGTTGATTTGTTCTCTGATGTTGGTACGGATGGAATTCCACATTCTGGAAATATAATTTGAGTACAGGGACAGGTCAGCATAGTGGTGAGTTTTAGTTATGATCAATGGGGAATTGTGCACAGAATGAAGAGATCGTGCAGGGGTATAAAGTCCCACTAAAGCTTACAGCACAGGACAGTTTTGGGGTCAGTGGACCATAATATGAACAGTTACTAATTGGGTGATAGAGAATGTGGAAGTTCTAGTCAGCCTAACCTGTTTTAAGTCTAGACATTGGTGGGATTTTGCAGATTCTTTGGTGGTGAATTAAGCTGTCCTGTTATAACATTGTTCAATTTGTGTCAGTACAGATTGTTGCTGTAGATGGGGCCAGCATATAGTAGTGAAGGAAGGAGATATGCCAATGCTATTTTTTTTTACTTTAGTGTGATATGATATAATTTTTACTTTATTTTAATATTTATTTACTGGGAAACTTTACTTGGAACAAGTCAATTTTAAGTGGAGGTCTGGGGGGAAAATGCTCCAAATGCATGTCTTTGTAACATGGGAGGAAACCAACATGACCACAGGAAGGACATGCAGACTCCACACAGAAATTTCACAAGGCACCCCAGCAAAGAATCAAACCAGAAAACTTCTTGCTGTGAGGTGACAATGCAAACCTCTGCACCACTGCGCCATCCATATGAGTTAATTTTTTCTGTAGGTTTACTTGATAGCTTGTTGTATCCCTCTGTCTTCCCTCTTTGTCTGCCTTTTTTCACTTGCATCACACTAATAGATGCTGCTGTACATTAACTGCTATTTCAGCTTCTTTAATTTTGAGATCTGCAGACTCATGAAAGTCATCCTATAAGTAGGTTCTTCAGTTAAATGAATGACATCATGGAATTCCTGGTCAGAAGGGATGCTGAAACTTTTGTCATCATCATCATCTTCTTCTTCTTCATGTGCATCTGAGCATGTGTCCATTCTCTGTGACTAGCAACATTACAAGGACTACATTATCTAATTTTTATTAGGAAAACTGTACATTTCAATTTGAACAAAAGCCAGTCTTTAAATCTACTTCTTGTTTTCATTGTTAAAATCATGCCAAAATGTTCTGGACTCCCAGAAGACATTATAGTGGTGTCAACTGAAACAAAGTACAGATTTCATTGCTTGTGTAACTTAAAGTTTTTACCAAACATGTCATCACAGAAACCATGCATATGTGTGTGTGTGTGTGTGTGTGTGTGTGTGTGTGTGTGTGTGTGTGTGTGTGTGTGTGTGTGTGTATGCTCACACTTGTATGTCTGTGCTTCTTTGTCTGTTTGTATTATTTATCATGCAATGTGTAGGCAACCTATTTCTCTGCCTTGCGGCTGTTGAGTTTTTCCCATGATCCTGAAATAGATTAAGCAAGTAATCAATGTAACTAAACAGTGAAATAACTTGTAATTGTTTGAGAGACAAAGGTTAGCTTACAATAAAAGAAACTGACTTGTACTTCTTGCTGACTTCTCCTTCTCGATGTAAATATATTTATTCTTTGCTGAATATATGGTAAATAACTTAATCATTTTGCTTGTTCTGACACTGACTTATCTGTATTAGTTTACATATTTTTTAGGCTGGAGTTGTCCCTGTATCTATCAATCTTTAGCATGTTTTATTTACACTGTATAATTATCATAACACTGTTATTTTAATCTGTTCTTATTTATTGCTCCTCAGGGTCCAGATCATGGCTGAAAAAGGTCATTGCACCAGTCTACCTACTGAGTTATCACATTTTAGGAAAGAGAGAAAGAAATCGCTATCTGTAGCTGATGGCAGGAATGGTTCTTGCTAGTGTGTAGCACCCAGTGTAACATTTTCATGAAGTCTTGCTCACGTGTTTGAAATATTCCACACTGCTTTTGAGTCTTACTTTCTCATTTTTAACTCATTATCTTTAGTATTTCAGCTTTCTCATTACATTACATACTTTCCTCAAACTTCATTTATACTGAAACAACAGCCTTGACTGAAGGATGCTCTAATAGCAACACACATGCATATTGAATAAATTCCTTCCACATGGCTTACTTACTTGCTAGTTTGTCATTGCACCTACCCCTGCTTCAGCATGCCTCTCATAAGCCTCAGTCTCACTCCAATCTTAATGCACTAGTTTCAGCAATTTACCTGGCGAGTATATTGCCTTCAGGCTGGGGTCAACTGTTGGACCCGTTGCCTGATGATGATGATGATGATGGTGATAGTGAGTTACTTGCAGAAAGTTAGTAAGACTGGAAGTTGTCACTGCTACTCACAGTGGCAGTCTAAATTTGAACAGGTGATGGCCACATTCCACTGTGTGATTACATCATATTGAAGGTTGTGATGTAATATGAAGTACTGTTATTTGCGCCGACCTATCCCTGGGTCCAGAGATCATATCCCCAGACCCACTTTCTCACTCAACACAGCTACCATTTTCTGCTCTGGAGGAGTGGTCCTGCCCACATGTCAATCCTTGGCCTCATCTCTGTTTCCCCACCTACCCTTCCTGTTGCAACAAGCACGTGATCTGGAAATCAAACTCTGATCTACCTGATCAAAGTCGGGGCTTTATCTGTCTACTAAACAGACCTGCTTACAATAGACATTGTTTAGTGTTGCCCACAGGATATACAGTTGCCACCTCTTCTACCTAGAGGAATATATGCAAATGATACTGTCCCAAGCTGACCATAATCTGACTTTGAAATGTATTAAAGTTAATATTTTTATTTTTGTTTAAATTCCAAGTATATTTGCTTCCTGCAACAAAATATTAAGTGAATTTAAAAAAAAATATTAGTAAAGGAATGGTCAGTAGTGAAGCATTTTGAACATTCTCTGGCCTTTATTTATATTTTTTGGGGTAATGATTTCCTGTAACTTTCACCCACTATAGTTACTATCTCCTTTGACTCCCATATCCTTAGCAAATCAAAGAATTATGTCTGTTGACATTACTGAATTTTAGGAAAATAATTGTATGAACAGAAATTGAAATAATCTCACCTCTGATATATATATTATTATATTTTTGTCTAGCTGTATATCATAGCTTTATAGGTATATAGTAAGCTAATGACCATTGGGTCCATTATAAGCCTGACTGTGCAATCCAAATGTATCCCAAAACTTATTGTGCCACAGAGGTTATTTTAAAAGGGGTGTTAGTTATGGCATGATCTAATGGCTGCCTCTGTCCATCAGAGATCAAGGTGTCAGACCAGGGATGAACTTCTGATTTCCCATTCACTGGTCCAGGTTGCATTTAAATAGTGTTAGGGAAGGGCCCTGCTTCACATACATAGATGAGAAGCCTATTCCAAAGAATGGGAATTCTCTGACATACTTACCCATCCCACCAACAAACCTTAAGTTGCAAGTAAAGTTTAACTCCTTTGATCTTGTAGTTCTGGTGCTGTTCATTTTGCGAAACACAGTGTCCTATGCAGATCACCTCAAAGCCCAATACCTTATCTCTATACTCTTTTACTACAGACTGCTGAGATGCTTAGAGATGATTAATTCCTGGCATACAGAGAATGCTTGGATCTCGCTCTGATGGACCCTTTGTACAGTGTCAACAAATGCAGTTCCTTGTTTATTTTTCTCTTTCTCTTAGGAAGAGGTCTCCTGGTATTTAAATGTAAAACTTTTATGATACAGATTTGCTGATTATGTATTTTCATATAATTATTTATCTTAGTTCCTTATTTATGTATTTTGTACTTCTGGTGAAGTACAAAATAGTTTTAGATATGTTATTAAAGTTCCTGTCCTTAATTGTAAAATCCTGTGAAATAAGTAGATGTGTTTGGTTTGAGGAAATACTTTTATATGTCTCAAAAGTATTTAATTTCTTGTACATTTGATAAGGCAGTGACTTCCTTCAGCATGTAAAAGTTAGTATGCTTTAATCTTCCTTTTTTTGTGTGACAATAATAAACCTCTTGCAATGGCTTTGTCTAAATATAGTTAGTAACTGTTTCGATATATAGTGCACAATAATTTATGAGGGAAAACACTAAAGTAAATGTATAATGCAAACAATGTACTGAATATAATGGGCAATACAAGACAGGGGATGTGAACACCATGAAGAGGCATAAAGTTCAGAGGGCACATGACATGCATCTTGCTGCCCACCAGAATATATGCAAAACATTCCAGATAAGAACAGAAAAGGCAAATATTTATTAAATACTTGGCTGATTCCATTGTGTGGTACCTAGTACCAATGAAACAGTCTACTAACACAACGTGATGGACCTAACTTGTCATACCACACACATTTGGTCCTGCATACATGCACACAGTATAAGGTATATGTAAAATGGCTAGCAGTATATCACAGAAGATGTTTTGTCATAAATGGATACGCATGCCTCTAGTGGTATTTCAAAGGAGAAGCATGTTCCCTCATAGTAAAGTGTAGTGAATCTTTTACTGAAATATGTTCAAAGAACATTTTATTTTTGGCAGGTTTTGTGAGAGCTTTGGTGTGGCCGACAAGTTGTGGAAGACTCGTATCAAGTGTTAAGAAATGCACCACTAACATAAACTGTTTACAAATTATTGGTTCCACTTCCACTGAAAGGGCTTTTGTTTTGCCAGTACATTAAAACTGAACAACAGATAGACTGTGATAACTTATTTATTTATTTTTATTTATTTATTTACATTTGTTTACTGGGAAAGTCAGACTGGGTCAGAAGCCCATATTCAGTGGAGGCCCGGGGAGAAAAGCTCCACAGAAATATAAGCAAAACAATAAGTAATCACTACAGTTTTCTAGCAGATACAGCTTCAAAAATAAAAACATGCAAGCATTTCAGTAAAGATCACTGTGAGAAAAATAAAATTAATACTGTGTACATAAATAATAGTTATGAACAAATGAGATTTCCTATATATATATATATATATATATATATATATATATATATATATATATATATAAGTTATGAACAATGAGATTTCCTTTATATTATATATACACACATATATATATATATATATATATATATATATATTTATTATTTTTTTTGAGTAGTAATAGCACAGAGGAGAGGGAGAAAATGAGGTAAGGAGTGGACAGGAGATGGCAGAGTTACAGATATCTTGTCAGTCAGGTGGTGCAGGAGCAATGCCAGTTCTTGGATAGATGTTCAACTAGTAGTTATTTGAAACTGGTAGATACAGGTGTGTTATGGAGTGTGCGAGGTAGAGAGTTCCATAATTTGGCTATTTGATTTGAGAATAGTGCTTCACTGTGAGTGTTGTTAGCTTTGTTTACTGTGAGAAAGTTTCTGTCTGCAGATCTTAGACTTCATGGGCAAGAGTAGGGAACAACAAGTTCCTTGAGTGATGGGCAATTGTCAGGATGGAAGATGATATTGTGTGTGAATTTAAGTTGGTAGAGATGGAGAAGGTTAGCTAGCTCGCGCCAATTTAATTTATGTAGAGCAATACAATAGTGGGTTTGGTGGGGAAGGCTGGCTGTGAAGCGAGATATTTTGTTGTAGCAAGCTTCCAATTTGTTTAAGTCTGATTTTTTTTTAATTTGGTAAAGAGGGGGAAAGCATAAAGAAGCATAGAGAGAAGGAAGGTTCTGGATATGGCAAGTTTGGTATTGCCAGTGAGGAATGGCTTCCTTCTGTACAGTGAGCCAAGCAAGTTGTAAACAGCTGGTTGGGGACCTAGTCATTTTGCATAGGTCCTGGGTATTTTTGAATAGACTTCAGGATATTTAATAAGTAAGTATAAGCAGGCTGTCCATAGTTTGCAGCAGCACTTGAGTACATTTAGAGAAAATAAGAAGGTTTTATAGAGCTATAGGCAGTTTTAGAGATGTAATAATATTATGAGAGGAATACATCATAAGGCAATATTAGGCTTCAGGTTCACGTGGATAGGAAACTGTCTCCCAGTCACTTATCAGGTGATCACATGGAGAGGAAGCAGTCACCCGGTTAATTATCAGGTTACCACATGGAGAGGATGTTGTCACCCAGTCAGTTATCAGGTGATCACATGGACAGGAAGCTGTCACCCAGTCACTTATAAGGTGATCACATGGAGAAGAAATTGTCTCCCAGTCACTTATCAGATGAATACATGGAGAGGAAGCAGTCATCCAGTCACTTATCAGGTGATCACATGGAGAGGAAGCTGTCACTCAATCACTCATCAGGTGAATACATGGACAAGGAGTTGTCAGCCAGTCACTTACCAGCTGATCACATGGACATGAAGTTGTCACCTGGTCACTTCTCAGGAGAGCTTTCTCTTTTTGGCCCTGAACCCTACCTGCATGCTTGTATGCTTGCAGTTATGTAAAAGCCTGTCACTATGTGTATGTGTGCTTCATCACATGTAAAATGCATGCTGCCTCATCAGTGAGACCTTCCAGAAAAAAACACATGCTTCCTTGAGCCATGCTTTATGTGGTCCTTCCCTCTGTCCAGTAGGTTTCAGAATTGTAGTAGACAGGATCATTTTACTCTCCATCTTCAGAATGGGAAGCAGACAATGACACTGATTCTCACTCCCTCCTTAGTTGCTTAGTCAGTATCCAGCAGGCTAGTCAGTACCAGACTTTCTGAGTTGCATCGGCTTTATTCCTCTGTATCATAGACCCAGATTTGTTGAGCCATGCTAGCAGCAGGAGGCTCTTTATTGCTTTCCTGTCCCTTCCAAGAAATGATGGTTTGCACCTTGTCAGCATACCAGCCCATAATGCATTTAAATTCAACTTGGATGTGCATTCATCCCTGGAACAGCCTGTGACATGTCCGGCCCAATGGATCTGATGAACTTTCCCATGATTCTCATCTTCTCCTTTCACTATTGCATTGCAGTGAGGCAAGACACATACATCTTTTCCCCAGAATTCTCTTTTTCTTTTGTTAGCACCTACACTATAGTACCTCAGATTCCTACTTCTCTCTTTCTGGCTAATTGATCTTTAAAACTTAGCCCTTTATAAGGATCAGTGCCCTAATAAACTGTGTTATACAGATAAAATGTATTGGTATTGTTTGAATAGTTAATGCCAACATTCCATTGTCTTGTGTTTAGAATACAACTTGTAGAACTAGGTTCATGTTTTTTTGTTGTATTTTACTGAAAAGGTATATGAGATACTTAGTTTAAATGCAACAGAAATCTGTTAACTTTAAGTTAGAATAAATCAAATTCATTTTTTGCATTGCATACTTTTAATCACAATGCATGCATACGCATGTTGACTGTGGACATTGCCTTGTGCGTCTTTAGTATCCAGGCCTGAGTACAAAAAAAAAATTTTTTATCTTAACATATGTTATTATTGTAGGTCTAAGTACAGAGTAAGGAAACTTATTATCTCATAAAACAACAAGGAAAACAAAAAACTAGTCCAAATACCACCAAAAAGTGAAACGCTACAGCAAAAGGAGTCCAGGAAAAAGGTTTATTAAAACACTCTAGCGCCTCGGCAATTGTGCCTTTAAATATTAAACTTATTATCTTATTTAATGTTTTGCATTTTATACAGATGATACACCTTACCTGATTCCATGCTAGCATCCTGGTTCTGAGTATAGAATGAAGCACCTTACCTTCATCACATACTCACATCTTGCATCTCAATGCACAGTAGGGTAGCTTATTATCTTTAGGTGTTATCCTGTGATTTCAGTAGAAAATAATTTTCCTTTCCCTTTCCCGTGCTTCTAACATGGGTTATGAGTACAGAATGGACTATATTATTTTGTCTCATGCTAGTATCACATGTATAATTCAGAAAGGGGATAACTTTTTATTTATTTTATTTTAGCTACATTACGTTAACTGGGTTAGTCCCACTAGGCCAATAAGATAATTACCTCTTTTCAGGGGAGACCTGAGGTGGTATAGATACTAACTAGAGGAAATTTGGCCAGGGCACTGGGAGACATCATTTACGTCCAATTGAGATACCACCAGCTCAGGCAAATGGAGTCTTGGTTAAAGGTGTCATCCCAAGGATATCACACTCAAGAGTGTAGCAAGCCCCCCACCCACCACTGCACTACAGTGTCAGTACTGGGAAAAATAATCCAGCTACCTGGTGTGGGAATAGAATGCACAGCTTTCTATACCAAAGGTGAGTGTGCTACCTGTTGAGCTACTATATTAACTTACCTCATACTAGTATCCTGTGTCTCATTACAAAATGAACGTACCTTATCCCATGTTATACCATGACCCCCCCAAAACGTGCACGCTGATTGGCCAGCATGCACATTGTAAATCGAGTTATACTAATGGAAAAAGGTCCGGTCGCCCGGACGTTTTTCCATTAGTATAACTCTACTTTTAAAACACTGTCTCGCTATGTTAAATGGGTTTAACATAGCGAGACAGCTTTAAAATAAGCAATGGAGATCTCCGTTGCTTATTTTAAAGCTGTCTCGCTATGTTAAACCCATTTAACATAGCGAAAACAGTAAAAAAAAAGCAACGGAGATCTTGCTTTCTCCGTTGCTTTTGCCCACAGCTCTGATGTACTGCGCAGGCGCGCAGTACATCAGAACTGCCGCGGATGCCAGACATCTGCGGAAGGGCAGTAAACAGGCATTATACTATGCCATTATTTAAGAAAAGTAATAGTTTCTTTTCTTAAATAATGTCATGGTATAATAGCAATAACCCACTTCTGGGTGTGGGTAATGCTGTATTTACCCACGGTTGGCTTTGTTTGGTCCCTCGGGCTTCGCCCTCAGGACCAAACCACGCCAACCGTGGGTAAATCCAGCATTACTCACACCCAGGCTTGGGTTATTGCTATATTAGTGCCCTATATCTGAATACAGAATAGGATATATTATAGCAATAACCCATGCCTGGGTGTGGGTAATGCTGGATTTACCCACGGTTGGTGTGGTTTGGTCATGAGGACGAAGCCCGAATGGCCAAAGAAAGCCAACCGTGGGTAAATCCAGCATTACCCACACCCAGAAGTGGGTTATTGCTACTATAAAATGACATTATTTAAGAAAAAAAAAATTACTTTTCTTAAATAATGGCATTGTATAATGCCTCCTTGCTGCCCTTTCACAGCTGTCTGGTATTCTGCGGCAGTTCTGATGTACTGCACATGCGCATGCCTATGCAGTACATCAGAGCTGTGGGCAAAAGCAACGGAGAAAGCAAGATCTCCGTTGCTTTTTAAAAACTGTTTCACTATGTTAAATGAGTTTAACATAGCAAGGCAGCTTTAAAAAAAGCAACAGAGAATATTTGTTGCTTTTTTTAAAGCTGTCTGGCTATGTTAAACCCATTTAACATATCAAGACAGTTTTGAAAAAAGCAACGGAGAAAGCAAGATCTCTGTTGCTTTTTAAAAAATGGTTTCGCTATGTTAAATGAGTTTAACATAGTGAGACAGCTTTAAAAAAAGCAACAGAGAATCTCTGTTGTTTTTTCTAAAGCTGTCTCTCTATGTTAAACTCGTTTAACATAGCGAGACAGTGTGAAGCAATGGAGATCTTGCGTTCTCCGTTGCTGTAAAAAAAAGAGTTATAGTAATGGAAAAAGTCCGGGTGACCGGACCTTTTTCCATTACTATAACTCTGATTTACAACCTGCATGCTGACCAATCAGCGTGCACGTTTTTGAATATTTAATGGGGGGGGGGGGTTGTTGTATAATATCCTATCTTTGTTAGTATCTGAGTTCCAAATGGGATACCTTTCCTCATTCCATGCTAGTGCCCTCTATCTGAGTACAGACTGGGGTGCCTTACCTTATCCCATGCTAGTGTCCTGTATCTGAATATAGAATGGGATACCATTCCTTATCCCATGCTAGTGCCCTCTATCTGAGTACAGACTGAGGTGCTTTACCTTATCCCATGCTGGTGTCCTGTATCTGAATATAATGGGATACCATTCCTTATTCCATGCTAGTGCCCTCTATCTGAGTACAGACTGGGGTACTTTACCTTATCCCATGCTGGTGTCCTGTATCTGAATATAGAATGGAGTACCTTTCCTTATCCCATGCTAGTGCCCTCTATCTGAGTACAGACTGGGGTGCCTTACCTTATCCCATGCTAGTGTCCTGTATCTGAATGTAGAATGGGATACCTTTCCTTATCCCATGCTAGTGCCCTCTATCTGAGTACAGACTGAGGTACTTTACCTTATCCCATGCTGGTGTCCTGTATCTGAATATAATGGGATACCATTCCTTATCCCATGCTTGTGCCCTCTATCTGAGTACAGACTGGGGTACTTTACCTTATCCCATGCTAGTGTCCTGTATCTGAATATAATGGGATACCATTCCTTATCCCGTGCTTGTGCCCTGTACTTGAGTACAGACTAGGATGCCCTACTTTATCCCATGCTGATATCCTGTACCTGAGCAAGCATTGCTGAACCTTGCCTTATCCATTGATAGTAACCTGTTTCTGGGTGCAGATTGGGGTATCTGAACTTATCCTATGTAACTGCCCTGCTTCTGAGTAACTACTGGAGTACCTTATCTTTTTATAAGCTGGATCCTTTGTCTGAGTATAGACTGGAGTACCTTGTCTTACTCATGCTAGTATCTGCATCTGCATACAGACTGGGATACCTTACTACTCTATCTTACCATTTCTCGTCTCCTGGGTCAGAGAACAAGTTAGTATTAGTGTTTGAGTACAAACTGGGGTATCTTAGGTTCATAGGTTTATAAGCAATTACTAGGGAAATGACTCAAAAGCCCTTACAAGCCTGGCCAGTTTTACCCTTACCTTATATGGTAATGATATCCTATGTCTAAGTACAGAATGGGATACTTACCTTATCATATGCTAGTATCATGTATCTGATTACAGACTGTTGTAACTTGCTTTACCCCCTCAATAGTGCCTATATCTGAATATAGGCTCAGGTACCTTATCTTTTCTAGTGATGGTATCATGTATCGGGTACAGACTGGGGTACCTTAACTTATCTCACATTAGTACTTCTGAGTAGGTACTGGGGTACCTTAACTTTTTCCAAGCTAGTATCTTTCATCTGAGTACAGATTGGAGTGCCTTATCTTACCCATGCTAGCATCTGCATCTGTGTACAGACTGGGGTACCTTACTACCTTATTGTAACCATAATCCCCTGGGTCAGAGTACAAATTAGTATGTGTTTGAGTACATGGAGTTTGCCCAAACGTGGGACATGCCTAGCATTTTCTTGATAAGGGTTGTTGAAAACTGGGGGATAAGGATTTGTGTGCATGTTTGTGCACATGCATGTATGCACGTGTATCTGTTTTTCTTTCTGTTTGTGGGGAGAATGAAGGTAAGAAACAGAAATATACCCCTTATCCATCAGTTCTCCCAGTATTCCTGGCTCTAGAGTTTAAAGTTGAGACATTATCAGTTAATGAAAATGTGACAAAACTCCTGCTAATACTTAAAATCAAACTAAAAACTGTCCATATGGGGTAAAGTTATGCAGCCAAGATGCTATACTTTAAGCAAAGTCTAAAAGTTATTCTTTGTCAGATTAGGTCATGAAAAGTCTTTATAAATGCACAGCTTTCTCAGTTATACATAAAAAATCTCTGTTTTTTTTTATAGCATATAACATCTGAAAAGGGGAAGCCATGAATAACTGTGACTACATAATAAATGCCTTCTAGTTTCTGCAGCATAAAGGCACATGATAAGAAAAACAAAACACTTATTAGAAGCATAAATGCCAAGTTGTACTAACATCTGCTTCCTTTTCCTTACATTTGTATTGTTTAATCGGTCAGTTACTGCTGAATGAAACCAAGACACACAACCTATAAAGATTCTGATATTCACTGCAAATTCAAGAATGTTACATTCAAATGATACCAACAGAGACGTTTTGTAATAGTCAACCACCATCTTAGATGTTGGAATACAGACACTGTAAACACTTGTATAGGAAAGATGGACGATGGTACTTCATGGACATGATTTATTGATTTACTTTTGGTTGCTGGTCATAGCCACCAAGACCACCAGTGCATCTCTTTCAGGGGTGATTAAAAAAAATCCTGAAGACATTGAACACACATTATGAAAGTGTGAAAATAGCAAGAGACCTGATTCAAACCTAAATCTGCAGCTGTGCAGTCCAGTGGTGTATGCCTGCTGAACTCTCTTTAAAGTATTGTGCTAAGACTGAAGAACTTACTTGCTTTTTTTTCCATGCCAATGGGGTTAAATGTTGACAGGACATTCTAAGGATACTGGATAAAGCTAGAGTAATTCCACACAGATCAGAAATAAAAGTTTCTTATTCTACAGACTTTCAGAAATGAAGATATTTTTTAAAGTTTTATTTTGCTCATCACTAGAAAAATTCCAAAGCCTTAGACATTGATAACAGTTTAAAAATGGTGTTTTGTTCAACTAAATAATCACAATGACCAGGTTTCATGTTGGTGTCTCTATTTTCTCTCTCTCTTTCAGCTTTTCCCAGTTAGGGGTCGCCACGGCGGATCACCTTGTCCACTCATGATTGGCAATGGAGTTTTACGGTGTCGAGTTGCCAGCCCGGAGCCCAACATTCCACGGAAGGCAGACACACACACGCACTCATTTAATTCATTTCAGTTCTGCCTTGGTTTGGCTGTCAAAGTGATGCAAGATATTTGACAATTTCTTAATGAGGGGTTTTTACTATTATGACTGCAAATCTCAGTTCCCAGAAAATTTCATTTTTTATGTGGCATAACCACCAGCTATGAAGAAGAACTCAAGGAAATAACCACACAGTTGGATGGACTGTGATCAGAGATACAACTTGATAAGCCAAATGTTTTTTCTCAGTTTACAAACATAAAAATGATTTTCTTGTATACACATAAACACAGTACAATATACTCTGGGACATTTCAAGGGTTAAATAATTTGGAATTCTTGGAATTCTTTCTGTCACTCTCAAATAACTTAATTCATGTACTGCACAAAGGTGTGTTTGATGGACTTTTTAAACTTAGAATACTAAAAATTGGAGGATATAATTTTCTGCTTAAATCAAGTCCTCTTATCCTCTCTTCTTTCGGCAATATTTTACTTCACTGGCTCACCTGGAGTTTTTGCACAGGAATGGGCATGGCGTGGATGATTGACGAGTGATCCTGCATATGAAATGCATGATTGACATGCCATTTAAAAGTGTACATTTGACAGGTGAAAATCCATTTCACTTGTTAACATGCTAAAATAATACATAAGTAGGGTATACACGTATTACCTTTTGTCTTTTCTGTTGCGCTTGTTCTATTCAAAATTATGATTGGTTATCTCCGTGGAATTTGTTTAAACCACGTCAATGACTGAAATGAGGTGAAAACAGTGGTAGGATACAGCATTGGGTTTAACAATGCCAGTAAAATGCTGATGCTGGATTGAGTCTGTTTTTTGCCCTCCTTTTTCTACTCCTGGGTGCTTTGCAGTCTGTGTCTCCCAGAATCATGAGGACAAGAGCTGTCCTGAGGGGCTGCCATTTATTCACCCATATGGGGTTGCTTTTGCCTTCACCAACACTTTATGCATTTGTTTACATTTTCCTGTGAGAGTAATTTACAAGTGGGGATTAAGGGTACACTTGAAAGTTGGTCTGCTATGTGTATATGCCTAACAGAAAGAGGCTGTTTCTCCAGCTCTGGTTCCATAATGAAGAAGGCAGAATTACCAAAACTGTTACAGCTCACTGGCATTTTGCATTTGGACAAGGTTAACATTTGAGGACTTAAAACAAAACACAGCTATACTTTTGCAAGTTCAAGCAATGTGCTGGCCATCTGAGAGATAGTAAGAAAGTATTAGCAAGGTTTTATTATTTTGTGGCTTGGTTGTGTTTACAGAAAACTTCAGTCTGGAAACCTTGCTTTTGAGAGGCATTAATGTTGGTCAAAGGTTTGTTTCTGAATAACAGCCTTATTTCTGTCCGTTTAATTTAGTCTTAATTTTCTTTTTCTTTTTTCTTTTTTTTTTTTGTTAATAGAAGAGGCTGGGAATGTTTTTGTTTATAGCTTATATAACTTGCATAGAGGAGGAGACAGTTATATAGAGCAGAGCAGTTACATTCCCAACAACAGAAAATTGTATTGTTGCAGACAGTCCGCTTAAATATTCAATACTTAACCATGACGTCAAACACCGCGGGCGGGGTTTGGGCGGTGCTTGCTACTGCGCATCTGGTGAGCCAGTAAAGTAAAATATCGCCCTTCTTTCAATGCACTAGAAAGCCTTCAGATTGAGAACATCTTTACTCCAGACTTGTGTGACATAATCTGTAAATTACAAATCTAACCCTCATAAAACAGCAGTAAGCAGTAACTACTAGTGGAACTGAAGCCATAAAAGTAAACTGTAGTCAGATTCTTCATGTCTGCAACATCCAGTTTAATATACCCTATTTTTACTTGTATTTTAACCATTTGTACAAAATTGAGGCAGATTCTTTATATTTTTGCAGACATCTTCAATACCTAATTGTTGGCAGATCAAATGTGAACATAAGTGAGCTATTACTGTCTGGCGTATTTACTATAAACACTCGTCACATGGCTTACAGTATCACAAGAATGCCAGGTTTTCCAGAAAGTGCTTGCAGTTTATCTTACCATTTCAAGATCAGAAACCTGAATCTCAAAGGAAATAATATATATGCAATTTATAGCAAAGATATTGTCAAGTGTCAACTTTTAGAAAGCCTAAACCTTGGAGACAGTTTCATAACCCACTGAAGATGGCATTCTGTACTCCGTGAGAAACCTTAACACCTTAATTCTGTTAAACAATAAATTGGTAACTGTTAACATCTGCCCCTCTGACAAGATATTTACTTCCCCCTCTAGATAACTTAGATTTGTCCTGAAATAATATAGCTGCTCTAAAAACAAAGCAGTTTTTTCTGCATGGTTACTCTGCAGATACTAAATCTAGAAAATAATGTAATTACTGTAATACAAAAGTCAGCTTTCTATGGGCTAAAAATCTTGCTGAACTGAATTAAAAAAACAACAGACTTTCCTTTCTACATGACTATTGTCTTACCTGACACACAACATGGATTCTGCCCACACCATAATACAACAACTGCTCTTCTAAGTTTCACTAATACTATTAACCAACAGAGAAATAATGGGCAACTAGTTTCTTCTGTCTTCTTAGATCTCTCCAAAGCCTTTGATACTGTCTTCCACCAGAAACTACTTGATGAACTTGCCACCCTTAGTCACTCTTCTCTCACGTGGTTCTACAGCTAATTATCAGGCACTTTCATCCTTACTTCCTGTCAGCTTAGGAGTACTCCACGGTTCTATTCTAGGTCCCCTACATTTTAGTATTTTTACCAACAGACTCCACTCATCTACTCCTCTTGCCTCAATCGTATAATACACATGACACAACTCTTATCTGCATAGCACCCTCCCTAAAACAACTTGTATCCACAACTCAACAGTCCTTCTCAGCTGTCAAATCATGTTTTTCTGAATCCCAACTAATTCTGAACCCTTCCAAGAGTAAACGGATGGTCTTTCACCCGCAGCAAGTCATGGGATCCCCCTGCCTCATTCCAAATAAATTCCTCCAACAGCAACACAATATCAGCTGTCACCCAAACAAAATCGTTAGGTGTATTAATGAACAATAATTTGAAATCTGATTTACACATATCGCAGTCCATCAAGAAGACACACATAAAACTAGGCTCATTGTATAGAGTTAAGCCTTTCCCAGTTCTTCAGGAAGGCACACATAAAACTAGGCTCATTGTATAGAGTTAAGCCTTTCCTTATAACAATACCAGACAGGATATAGCCCATACTCATCTACTGCTCACTCTACTATACGTCTCTCCTGTCTTCACAAACCTAAGTAAAACGGACATAGCCAAGCTTGAAACCTGCTAAAATAAAATCGCAGAATTCACTATTAACATGCCACATAGGTCTCACCATTGCTCTGCTTTATGTCAATTAAACTGACTAGAATGATCCATCCACTTGACTTACACTCAGCTCGCCTCTGCTCACAGAATAGTACAGCAGCCTGATAAAACCCACACCTTCCTTCCTTTGCTCTAACCTTATACTAACATTTGTCTACTCCGATCATCCAATCAATCCTGATTACAGGTCACTAAATCCAACAACAAAGCTGGTGACTCTCGCTACCCTAACTACATCTCCAAGATATGGAATACCATCATCAAACCATCTCACTTTAAAAACTCTTAAAGTAATTTCTCAGTAGCAATTGGCTTTGCTCATGTACTGCTCCTGGCTAAAGCCACCCCCTTAAAGACCATCTGTACCATCTCTGTTCTAGTCACCACATCTATTTCTAACTCCTGCACTTATTACTTTACTATCTAAATTCTCCCCTTGTTCATCAAAAACTATCCTTCTAGCTTTTCTTCCCATACTAGACTGCCACTACTATATACTATGTCCCCTCACCCAATCACCCAAAATTCATCCATTTCTCTACCTCTCTATTAATCACTACACCTCCTTCACTTTCTTTTACACCAACGTCTACCCTCCCTTCCATTCTCTTTTGTCAAACTTCCTATTTTCACAGTCACTCCAGTTATGTATGATAGGTTCATAGGTAGGTACTAGGCTATTGGCCCTAGGGCCTATATAAGCCTAGCCAAAAAGGTACCCTAGCTTTCGCCACCCAAGAAAATTATTTTCTTGTGCCCTGTCAAGCAGAATCACAGAAGTGATCCCTGGGGTGAATTTCCCATTACCCATCCAATCATCAGGATTTTTCTTGAAGAGTGCTAATGAGGAGCTCTGTTTGACATAGATAGGTAGTCTATTCCCGAGTATGGGAATTCTCTGAGACAGGAATCTATCCCTCCAGCATGTTCTGTTTATTGTGGTGACAAGGTTTAGGTCCCTAGAGCGTGTAGCTCAGAGTGACTGGGATTTCTTTAAGTGGAGCATGTCCAACAACACTGGGTTTGACATAGCTTTGTATGTTAGGCAGAGATCGCCTCTGAGTAGGCAATATGCGATGGAGTAAAGCTGGAGTTTTTTTAGATGGTCTGCGTAAGGCATCTGTTTGAGGCCAGTAATCCTCTTTGTAAGGTATTTTTGTGGCCTTTACAGTTGTTGTATATGACCTGTGAGGTACATACCAAAAGGGACGTTGTACTCTATAATGAGTCTAATGAGTGATGAGTAGAGGGAAACAATTACCTCTTTTTTCTGGATAAGAAACCTTTTGTGATGAGGTGTGCCATGTAGAAGTATTTCCTGACCACTGTGGTGATGTGATTATCAAAGGAGAGACTACTGTCCACCTGTGTCCCAAGGTCTCTTATCACACTTTTGGTGTTAAGTAGACTACCGCCTATGTGGTAGTTCATGGGTACAGAGTTTTTACCAAAGGGGATGACAATGCACATTTTGGCATTGAGCTTGAGACCATGTCTTTGACACCAGGCATCTGTCTCAGTGAGGCCCTTTTGTAGGATGTCCACATCGTTAGGAGTTTCGATTATGGCTCCTAGTTTGCAGTCATCTGCGAATTTAGTTAGCCAAAGACCTTCTGTGTTAGCCTGTTCTTCAGAGAAGTAGATACCAAACAGGAGAGGACCCAGGACTGAACCCTGTGGTACTCCACTTGTCACTTGTCTGAAGTCTGATTTGCCCCTCTCCCTAATACCAGGCTGCTTATTTACTTACAGCTCTCTTACAGGAAGTTTATGTTCAGCAAGTAATACTCTGTAATCAATCTAGTCTCTAATGTGTGTATTTTATGTCCTTTTATGCTTCATGAATATCTTTTTAAAGTTTGATAAAATTTGTTAAAATTATTTTATTATTTTAATTTTTTTCTGTAAAGTTTTCACTAGAGCTTTTCTCCATGGGCCTCTGCTGAAAATAGGTTCTCACCCAGTTGGACTATCCCAGTAAACAAAAGTAAAATAAATAAATAAATAAATAAATAAATAAATAAATATTGCTTTGCACATTTAAAAACTTTAACTTCACTTAACTTGCTTGGAAATGGTATAATTCAGGAAACTGTTTATGCTTCATGAACTTTATCTGGGAACCTTCTATGAAAAGGTTTCTTCTGTGAACTTGTCACGCCTTCTCTATGGTTTGCAGATAATGTTTTTGAAAGGAGAAAATAAGATGTGGATTGCAAATCTGAATACTGAACAAATATAAACTTTGCATATTAAATGTGAGATACTTTCTTTTTCTGTCAATATTTCAGCACTTCCAATAGCACTTAAGACATTACTTATTGATATAAAAAAATACATAAAGTATATGGTTTGTTATATTTTAGGAACATCAGTACATTACAAGAGATTTATTTTAAGCATTTGACAAACAAAGCTAAGGAAACTTCCTTGATAGTTAATTTTTCAGAGTTAAATCATCTAAAATCTTTACAACTGGAAGACACATACTTCAGTTCATCAAGACACTATGAGGGTTCAGAATACATATTTCAGAAATTGACAAATCTAGAAGTATTAAAATTAATAAAGTCGGAGTTTTATTATTTCACCTGAAAAATGTTTTAGGACCTGCTGTCTCTTAAAGTGCTTGTAATTGCTGTGCAAAAAAATTGTGATATTGTCCACTGATCTCTATCAAAACTCTGCCAGTTTGAAGTATTTTATTTTTACCAGGTCATATTCCAGTGTGACTGTCAAATGCATGTATGACTCCCTGGGTAGCCACAAGAAGGAATCTGGAGAGTGAAAAGTGTGTTACAAAATATCTGACATTTCCTTTTGTTTGTTTCATGGAAAAGACCTGCGGCATTCCCTTAGAATATTCCTTTTTTGTTGGAACTGGTGTATCCATCACACTGTTCATGATATTTGCTTTATTATATGAAATGGATGGATGGTACATTGTCTACATTTTGCATATTATCATGGATTGGCTGGCAGGGTTGCAGGGAGAAAAACACATGAAAGCGCATTACAAGTAAGATTGTGTTTGTTTCATACAGCAGTGAAGATGAGTCTTGGGTTGCCAATGATCTCCTTCCAAATCTGGAGCAGAAAGGACCACCTTTCCTCAAAGTGTGCCTCTATAACAGAGACTTTGAGGTAGGGAAATACGTCATAAACAATACTGTAGACAGTATCTATAGCAGCAGGAAAACAATCCGTGTAATCACCCATCATTATCTAAGGAGCAAATGGTGTTCCTTGGAGCTGGGAATGGTCACATACAGGCTGCTGGCAGAAAGCCAAGGCTTTGGTGTTCTTGGAGAGGATCTCTCCATATGAGATTTTCGTCTATCATAGGTTGTCAAGGGTGATCAAGAAGAAAACTTACATTGATTGGCCAGAGAAGGAGTATGAACAGTTGATCTTTTGTGAAAAGCTGAAATAGACAATAAAAAGGAGAGCAGGATGAAAATGGATATTAATTTACATGCGACTCATTTTTGATGGCTGGAAAAGCAAAGGGCTGTGCATTCTATTCCCAGGGCAAATTGTTGGATTCATTTTGCAAGAGAAACTCTACAGTGCATTGTGAGTGGGGTGTCTACACTTCTGAGGTGCTGTCCTTGAGAAAAGACTTTAAATTGGGGTCCCATCTCCCTGAGTTGGTGTAATTTACTTGGATGTTGAAAATACAATGATACTTATCAGAAAGAAGAGTATAGGAATTTCTCTGGTGCCCTGGCCATAGTTCCCCAGGCTGCATAATTACCAAGGGCAACAACAGCAAATTAATTAACCTGGCCAACAAAAGTACAGAAACTGGATTAGCAGTTTTGTCTAACAGGCAGTCATGGTTTGGTTACTGTTTTAGCCAACACTTAAATCATTTAGGTTGATGAAGTATAAACAATTCTAAAAACTTAGGTCTTCTTGTCACTGGAGGAAAAACATGCAGAACTTTGGATTTCTACTCCCATACTGCTTTCAGGGGATGGGACATGACAGGATTCATTCCATGATATAGACAAACCTGCAGCCATTGTGTATTTGATGCAACTTTTGTAAAACTAGATTAGGTCCCTAGAGCGTGTAGCTCAGAGGGACTGGGATTTCTTTAAGTGGAGCATGTCCAACAACACTGGGTTTGACATAGCTTTGTATGTTAGGCAGAGATCGCCTCTGAGTAGGCAATATGCGGTGGAGTAAAGCTGGAGTTTTTTTAGATGGTCTGCGTAAGGCATCTGTTTGAGGCCAGTAATCCTCTTTGTAAGGTATTTTTGCGGCCTTTACAGTTGTTGTATATGACCTGTGAGGTACATACCAAAAGGGACGTTGTACTCTATAATGGGTCTAATGAGTGATGAGTAGAGGGAAACAATTACCTCTTTTTTTCTGGATAAGAAACCTTTTGTGATGAGGTGTGCCATGTAGAAGTATTTCCTGACCACTGTGGTGATGTGATTATCAAAGGAGAGACTACTGTCCACCTGTGTCCCAAGGTCTCTTATCACACTTTTGGTGTTAAGTAGACTACCGCCTATGTGGTAGTTCATGGGTACAGAGTTTTTACCAAAGGGGATGACAATGCACATTTTGGCATTGAGCTTGAGACCATGTCTTTGACACCAGGCATCTGTCTCAGTGAGGCCCTTTTGTAGGATGTCCACATCGTTAGGAGTTTCGATTACGGCTCCTAGTTTGCAGTCATCTGTGAATTTAGTTAGCCAAAGACCTTCTGTGTTAGCCTGTTCTTCAGAGAAGTAGATACCAAACAGGAGAGGACCCAGGACTGAACCCTGTGGTACTCCACTTGTCACTTGTCTGAAGTCTGATTTGCCCCTCTCCCTAATACCAGGCTGCTTATTTACTTACAGCTCTCTTACAGGAAGTTTATGTTCAGCAAGTAATACTCTGTAATCAATCTAGTCTCTAATGTGTGTATTTTATGTCCTTTTATGCTTCATGAATATCTTTTTAAAGTTTGATAAAATTTGTTAAAATTATTTTTATTATTTTAATTTTTTCTGTAAAGTTTTCACTAGAGCTTTTCTCCATGGGCCTCTGCTGAAAATAGGTTCTCACCCAGTTGGACTATCCCAGTAAACAAAAGTAAAATAAATAAATAAATAAATAAATAAATAAATAAATATTGCTTTGCACATTTAAAAACTTTAACTTCACTTAACTTGCTTGGAAATGGTATAATTCAGGAAACTGTTTATGCTTCATGAACTTTATCTGGGAACCTTCTATGAAAAGGTTTCTTCTGTGAACTTGTCACGCCTTCTCTATGGTTTGCAGATAATGTTTTGAAAGGAGAAAATAAGATGTGGATTGCAAATCTGAATACTGAACAAATATAAACTTTGCATATTAAATGTGAGATACTTTCTTTTTCTGTCAATATTTCAGCACTTCCAATAGCACTTAAGACATTACTTATTGATATAAAAAAATACATAAAGTATATGGTTTGTTATATTTTAGGAACATCAGTACATTACAAGAGATTTATTTTAAGCATTTGACAAACAAAGCTAAGGAAACTTCCTTGATAGTTAATTTTTCAGAGTTAAATCATCTAAAATCTTTACAACTGGAAGACACATACTTCAGTTCATCAAGACACTATGAGGGTTCAGAATACATATTTCAGAAATTGACAAATCTAGAAGTATTAAAATTAATAAAGTCGGAGTTTTATTATTTCACCTGAAAAATGTTTTAGGACCTGCTGTCTCTTAAAGTGCTTGTAATTGCTGTGCAAAAAAATTGTGATATTGTCCACTGATCTCTATCAAAACTCTGCCAGTTTGAAGTATTTTATTTTTACCAGGTCATATTCCAGTGTGACTGTCAAATGCATGTATGACTCCCTGGGTAGCCACAAGAAGGAATCTGGAGAGTGAAAAGTGTGTTACAAAATATCTGACATTTCCTTTTGTTTGTTTCATGGAAAAGACCTGCGGCATTCCCTTAGAATATTCCTTTTTTGTTGGAACTGGTGTATCCATCACACTGTTCATGATATTTGCTTTATTATATGAAATGGATGGATGGTACATTGTCTACATTTTGCATATTATCATGGATTGGCTGGCAGGGTTGCAGGGAGAAAACACATGAAAGCGCATTACAAGTAAGATTGTGTTTGTTTCATACAGCAGTGAAGATGAGTCTTGGGTTGCCAATGATCTCCTTCCAAATCTGGAGCAGAAAGGACCACCTTTCCTCAAAGTGTGCCTCTATAACAGAGACTTTGAGGTAGGGAAATACGTCATAAACAATACTGTAGACAGTATCTATAGCAGCAGGAAAACAATCCGTGTAATCACCCATCATTATCTAAGGAGCAAATGGTGTTCCTTGGAGCTGGGAATGGTCACATACAGGCTGCTGGCAGAAAGCCAAGGCTTTGGTGTTCTTGGAGAGGATCTCTCCATATGAGATTTTCGTCTATCATAGGTTGTCAAGGGTGATCAAGAAGAAAACTTACATTGATTGGCCAGAGAAGGAGTATGAACAGTTGATCTTTGTGAAAAGCTGAAATAGACAATAAAAAGGAGAGCAGGATGAAAATGGATATTAATTTACATGCGACTCATTTTTGATGGCTGGAAAAGCAAAGGGCTGTGCATTCTATTCCCAGGGCAAATTGTTGGATTCATTTTGCAAGAGAAACTCTACAGTGCATTGTGAGTGGGGTGTCTACACTTCTGAGGTGCTGTCCTTGAGAAAAGACTTTAAATTGGGGTCCCATCTCCTGAGTTGGTGTAATTTACTTGGATGTTGAAAATACAATGATACTTATCAGAAAGAAGAGTATAGGAATTTCTCTGGTGCCCTGGCCATAGTTCCCCAGGCTGCATAATTACCAAGGGCAACAACAGCAAATTAATTAACCTGGCCAACAAAAGTACAGAAACTGGATTAGCAGTTTTGTCTAACAGGCAGTCATGGTTTGGTTACTGTTTTAGCCAACACTTAAATCATTTAGGTTGATGAAGTATAAACAATTCTAAAACTTAGGTCTTCTTGTCACTGGAGGAAAAACATGCAGAACTTTGGATTTCTACTCCCATACTGCTTTCAGGGGATGGGACATGACAGGATTCATTCCATGATATAGACAAACCTGCAGCCATTGTGTATTTGATGCAACTTTTGTAAAACTAGATTAGGTCCCTAGAGCGTGTAGCTCAGAGGGACTGGGATTTCTTTAAGTGGAGCATGTCCAACAACACTGGGTTTGACATAGCTTTGTATGTTAGGCAGAGATCGCCTCTGAGTAGGCAATATGTGGAGTAAAGCTGGAGTTTTTTTAGATGGTCTGCGTAAGGCATCTGTTTGAGGCCAGTAATCCTCTTTGTAAGGTATTTTTGCGGCCTTTACAGTTGTTGTATATGACCTGTGAGGTACATACCAAAAGGGACGTTGTACTCTATAATGGGTCTAATGAGTGATGAGTAGAGGGAAACAATTACCTCTTTTTTTCTGGATAAGAAACCTTTTGTGATGAGGTGTGCCATGTAGAAGTATTTCCTGACCACTGTGGTGATGTGATTATCAAAGGAGAGACTACTGTCCACCTGTGTCCCAAGGTCTCTTATCACACTTTTGGTGTTAAGTAGACTACCGCCTATGTGGTAGTTCATGGGTACAGAGTTTTTACCAAAGGGGATGACAATGCACATTTTGGCATTGAGCTTGAGACCATGTCTTTGACACCAGGCATCTGTCTCAGTGAGGCCCTTTTGTAGGATGTCCACATCGTTAGGAGTTTCGATTACGGCTCCTAGTTTGCAGTCATCTGTGAATTTAGTTAGCCAAAGACCTTCTGTGTTAGCCTGTTCTTCAGAGAAGTAGATACCAAACAGGAGAGGACCCAGGACTGAACCCTGTGGTACTCCACTTGTCACTTGTCTGAAGTCTGATTTGCCCCTCTCCCTAATACCAGGCTGCTTATTTACTTACAGCTCTCTTACAGGAAGTTTATGTTCAGCAAGTAATACTCTGTAATCAATCTAGTCTCTAATGTGTGTATTTTATGTCCTTTTATGCTTCATGAATATCTTTTTAAAGTTTGATAAAATTTGTTAAAATTATTTTTATTATTTTAATTTTTTTCTGTAAAGTTTTCACTAGAGCTTTTCTCCATGGGCCTCTGCTGAAAATAGGTTCTCACCCAGTTGGACTATCCCAGTAAACAAAAGTAAAATAAATAAATAAATAAATAAATAAATAAATAAATATTGCTTTGCACATTTAAAAACTTTAACTTCACTTAACTTGCTTGGAAATGGTATAATTCAGGAAACTGTTTATGCTTCATGAACTTTATCTGGGAACCTTCTATGAAAAGGTTCCTTCTGTGAACTTGTCACGCCTTCTCTATGGTTTGCAGATAATGTTTTTGAAAGGAGAAAATAAGATGTGGATTGCAAATCTGAATACTGAACAAATATAAACTTTGCATATTAAATGTGAGATACTTTCTTTTTCTGTCAATATTTCAGCACTTCCAATAGCACTTAAGACATTACTTATTGATATAAAAAAATACATAAAGTATATGGTTTGTTATATTTTAGGAACATCAGTACATTACAAGAGATTTATTTTAAGCATTTGACAAACAAAGCTAAGGAAACTTCCTTGATAGTTAATTTTTCAGAGTTAAATCATCTAAAATCTTTACAACTGGAAGACACATACTTCAGTTCATCAAGACACTATGAGGGTTCAGAATACATATTTCAGAAATTGACAAATCTAGAAGTATTAAAATTAATAAAGTCGGAGTTTTATTATTTCACCTGAAAAATGTTTTAGGACCTGCTGTCTCTTAAAGTGCTTGTAATTGCTTGCAAAAAAATTGTGATATTGTCCACTGATCTCTATCAAAACTCTGCCAGTTTGAAGTATTTTATTTTTACCAGGTCATATTCCAGTGTGACTGTCAAATGCATGTATGACTCCCTGGGTAGCCACAAGAAGGAATCTGGAGAGTGAAAAGTGTGTTACAAAATATCTGACATTTCCTTTTGTTTGTTTCATGGAAAAGACCTGCGACATTCCCTTAGAATATTCCTTTTTTGTTGGAACTGGTGTATCCATCACACTGTTCATGATATTTGCTTTATTATATGAAATGGATGGATGGTACATTGTCTACATTTTGCATATTATCATGGATTGGCTGGCAGGGTTGCAGGGAGAAAAACACATGAAAGCACATTACAAGTAAGATTGTGTTTGTTTCATACAGCAGTGAAGATGAGTCTTGGGTTGCCAATGATCTCCTTCCAAATCTGGAGCAGAAAGGACCACCTTTCCTCAAAGTGTGCCTCTATAACAGAGACTTTGAGGTAGGGAAATACGTCATAAACAATACTGTAGACAGTATCTATAGCAGCAGGAAAACAATCCGTGTAATCACCCATCATTATCTAAGGAGCAAATGGTGTTCCTTGGAGCTGGGAATGGTCACATACAGGCTGCTGGCAGAAAGTCAAGGCTTTGGTGTTCTTGGAGAGGATCTCTCCATATGAGATTTTCGTCTATCATAGGTTGTCAAGGGTGATCAAGAAGAAAACTTACATTGATTGGCCAGAGAAGGAGTATGAATAGTTGATCTTTTGTGAAAAGCTGAAATAGACAATAAAAAGGAGAGCAGGATGAAAATGGATATTAATTTACATGCGACTCATTTTTGATGGCTGGAAAAGCAAAGGGCTGTGCATTCTATTCCCAGGGCAAATTGTTGGATTCATTTTGCAAGAGAAACTCTACAGTGCATTGTGAGTGGGGTGTCTACACTTCTGAGGTGCTGTCCTTGAGAAAAGACTTTAAATTGGGGTCCCATCTCCCTGAGTTGGTGTAATTTACTTGGATGTTGAAAATACAATGATACTTATCAGAAAGAAGAGTATAGGAATTTCTCTGGTGCCCTGGCCATAGTTCCCCAGGCTGCATAATTACCAAGGGCAACAACAGCAAATTAATTAACCTGGCCAACAAAAGTACAGAAACTGGATTAGCAGTTTTGTCTAACAGGCAGTCATGGTTTGGTTACTGTTTTAGCCAACACTTAAATCATTTAGGTTGATGAAGTATAAACAATTCTAAAAACTTAGGTCTTCTTGTCACTGGAGGAAAAACATGCAGAACTTTGGATTTCTACTCCCATACTGCTTTCAGGGGATGGGACATGACAGGATTCATTCCATGATATAGACAAACCTGCAGCCATTGTGTATTTGATGCAACTTTTGTAAAACTAGATTATTGGGTTAAATAAACTTGCAATGTTGTAGCAGTGACTGCTAGCAATCCTGACCCCTGAGAAGGCAGAGACATTTCCCCATATAGTGGAACAGAATTATTCTTTGTTGGATAGTTTGCTTCTGATTAGTTTTGCAATTCTTTTACTACTTTCTGCAGTCAAATTTTGCAAACGTATAGGGATGTAAAAAGCAGAATAATGTTATATGATGCGAAAAAGAAAGTTTAACTTGTTTCTGGGTTATAAATGTATAACATTTTTGAAAAAGGAAGTTGCAGAGTACTGAAAACTTCGTTTACAATTTAAAGTCAGTCAACGTCATGATTATCAGAGATAAAAAATAAACGTGTCTGTTCACCAGTAGAACAAAGGCACTTAGAGGTGTTATCCCAAATGTACCACCTTCATATGTACTTGAGTATTTACCTTATGAATGCATTGTATACTTATGACTGTGAATCAGAAAATATAGTAGAGTGCACATTGCAAGCATCTCAGCCTAGTGAAAGTGGAAAGAAAGGTGTAAAATTATTGATTAGACATTGTTTATGTTTATGCTTATACACGTTGACATTTGTACACTGTATTTATTATGTTTCACTAGAGATTTGCATCTCAGTTCCCACCTGAAAATGGGGCCTGCTAGCAGGAGTAAACCAATTATGAAAATATTAAAAACTAGTAATATAAAATATAAGTGATGTATGCATATTACAAGTACTGCAAGGATTAACAAACTATAAGTACCAGAAGGGAAGAAATATTGGTTCTACTACAGAGCAGGTGCAGTTTATAGATAATTAGCAATTTTGTCTAATTCCAGAATATAAATGGAATACTTGCAGGTGAATGAAACAACGAGGAATGTACAACACCCAGCAGTTTTGAAACACAGTGTAAATGTCAGCATTATTTCAACTGATCTTCCAGTTACAAGCACACAAGCTATATCATGCATAACTTAGTTCACAACCCTTCATATATTTATAAAGGAGTTTTGCTGGTAGTAATGACACCCACAAGCATGATCTATCACACAGATGCTAGAATCAGAACCTT
>NC_056739.1:587190328-587322125 GCF_019279795.1 Protopterus annectens
CATACAGGAAGTTTTCTTGCCATTAATGGCCACTGGATTGTCCCCCTTCAAATCCTTCTGGCAGCCCGATGATCTTACAATTGTTCCTACATGAACAATTTTTCAAATCGTCTACTTCAATCTCTAAATTTCTGCAGCCAGTGTCTAATTTCCTCGGTTTGTTGGGTATGATTTATGATGGCACACTGCATGATTATGTCCTGGTGGTGCTGTTCCATCTTATGATGTCAGGCACATACTTCATCCTTAGGTTCTTCTCCTGTAGACTTAAGGTGCTGAAGATGCATTTTAACTTCTTTCAGCAAAGTATTTAAGGAAGCAAGCTATTCACTTTTGCTCCGAGAGGCAGCATATTTCCTTTAGATTTGACTTCCATGTTGTCCTGCTCACCTGCCATGCAGTCATACCTCTCAAGTGTACCTCATTATGAGGAACATAACTCATATCAGGTCTTAAAAAGTTCAGGTTTCTCCACGTTACACATTGAAAGGGTCTGTAACACATTGCGTTAGGAATATTTTAACTAATATCCACAGTAAATAAGAATGAATCACACTAATTCATTAAAAGATATATTTTTAAGTAAAACCAGCATATTTTAACCACCCTATGACCTTCCTAATTGAAGTTGTTAGTAATCCATTGGTATGTGTTCCACAATGTGCCCATTTGTTCCACATTATGAGGGTTAGTGTTCCTCATTTTGGAGATGGAAGGTTGAGACCTATGCATGCAGTGTAAAGTTGAAGCAACATTGCTACTTCAAATATAGCCAAAAACAGAAAGGATTCTTTCAGATAGCATACCACCTCTCTTAGTGCTACTCTTATCTTTTTTGACAGGCATGTCTGACTGTTGCAGGTTTTACCTTATACAATCTGTTCATCCTGTGGCTGGACATCCTTGTTGCCTTATTCCAAAATAGTCTTCACCAAAGCATTTTCTGCTTTCAGTATTTGTGACTGAGCCAAAGTAAGCAGTTCTCCTTGACCTCTACAGCCAAGGCTACTTTGACTTCTGCTCTGATGTCATAATTTCATCTGTCCCATAGTATACATGCTTACATCTTTCTCAGCACTTCATCACCTCATGCTTCCTCAAGCACTTTACCTACACTAGCTGGGTTTCTGTGCTAGAGAGAATCAGTAGTATTCGCTTGAATCAGCCATATTCCCATATATTCATCACCCCTATTACACTCCACTGGGAATGTGGTGAGAGATGCAGCTTAACCTTGAAAAGTGTCACTTTTTGCCTAATGTGCCTTTATGATGAATATTTAAAATAATAGTAAATAATAACCCACGTGTAATTTCAATTGTTTAGTCCACAGCAGTATCAGATTGTTCCTGGTGTAGAAAGGGAAGACCAGAATTGGTTTACTGAGCTGACTACCTAAAGCCTGTGCAAGTTATCAATTTATCTCTGCTTTGTGCCTGTGCCAACAGTATGCCTTACTTTAATAATTATACAGTGACTCTGTGAGTAAAATATTACTTCCAAATGCATTACAAATTGAAATTGTTGGCTGTACTGAGATAACTTACCCAGACACAGACTGGCCAATAGGATTCCAACATTTTCCACTTACTAATCTGTTGTCATTGGTGAAGATTTTTCATGTTCCTCTCTTGGTATCTAGCTTCACCCCACCTCGCATCACCTTATTAATGTGTGCTAACCTTAACCAGGACCCTAACCTGCATATTATGTTACTAAAAACATTTTCCCTAAGAGTACCACTATACAAGACAAAAGGACAAAACAGTAAATCTATCCTCTAATGTAACCTTCACCCTAACCCTAACTCATGACCACTCACACATACATGCCAACCACTATAGCCTTTTCAGTTAAACATTTATTTTCCTGCACAATCCTACCTAAAAACACTATAAAAATGAGCTTTCAGTAAAACATGCTTTCAGTATTTTGTGCTTGTCTTCATCCCCAAAAACTTTTCCATGAAATGTATTTTTGATATCTTAGGCTGTAACCACATACATCTATATAGCTATATCTATATCTGTCTATACCTACATATATCTATAGCTAGATGTAGATATAGATATAATAACTGTCAGAAAAGGAGTCACTGATTCTTTTTGGTAAGTCTTGTTTTATCAGTCCATGGTATTGTATGGTCTGTTGTTTAAGACTGTGTTTTTGTATGTGGAGCATGTGCTTAGCGGTCTGTGTGTGTAGATAAAAGTAATTTGCACATGGGAAACTTGTAGAAATGTATGTGGTATTCTGTTTGAGTGGGGCAGTTGGTGATTATGGGTAAGAGATGTTGCTACACTATTAATGGGCACTGAGGTGAGGACATTTTGAGAAGAGCTTGTATTGTATTTAATTTATTGATGTCTAATAAACTTCTGGCTATACTTTTCCTGATTATCTTTACATTTTCTGAAGATTTTCCTTTTTGATGCTGTAGTGCATTCTCATAGTTAATATATAAAAAATAAAGGGGTGAGGGAGTGCAAGAACACTTTTTTTCTTTTTAGATGCATTTTTTCAACTTGGTGTGCAGTCAGTGAAATTTCTCATTTGGATGTGATAAAATTAGCAGTTGACAATTGCTTATAAATACTGAGACTGGTCTTTAGTCTCACCTGAGAACTCAGTAATGGTGTGCCTATCATCAGCACATCATTCTTAACACCCCCCCCCCAAAGAGAGGTGAGCAGACAAAGCCTAATCATGCCAACATTAATACCACCACTGCCAATGTGTTTCTGAGTAGCCAGAGCCAAAGTTTTTCTGAACAGCCAGAGTCAATGTGTTTCTGAGTAGCCAGTGCCGACATGTTTCAGAGCAGCCAGTGCTGACATGTTTCAGAGGAGCCAGTGCTGACATGTTTCTGTGCAGCTAGTGTTGAAATACTTCTGAACAGCTAGAACCAACATGTTACTGAGAATCCAGTGCCAACATGTTTCCGAGGAGCCACTGCCAACATGTTTCAGATCAGCCAGTGGTGACATGTTTCTGAACAGCCATTCCCAACATGTTTCTGAGCATCCAGAGCCAATGTGTTTTTCAGCACTCAGTGCCAATACATTTCTGAGCATCCAGTTTGAACGTGTTTCTGAACAGCCAGTGCTGACATGTTTCAGAGCAGCCAATGGTGACATGTTTCTGAACAGCCAGTGCCAACATGATTCTGACCAGCCAGAACCAATCTGTTTCTGAACAGCTAGTAGCAACATGTTTCAGAACAGCCAGTGCCAACACTTTTCAGGACAGCCAGTGCCAACCTGTTTCTGAGCAGCCAGAGCCAACATGTTACTGAGCAGCCAATTTTGTAGCCAGTGCCAATGTATTTCTGAGCAGGCAGAACTAATGTGTGTCTGAGCAGCTAGTACCAACATGTTTCTGAACAGCCAGAGCCAACATGTTTCTGAGCATCCAATGCCAACATGCTTCAGAGCAGCCAGTGCCAACATGTTTCTGAGCAGCCAAAGCTCATGCATTTTTGAACAGACATTGCCAACATATTTCCAAGCAACCACTGCTGACATGTTTCTAAGAAGCCATTGCCAATGTGTTTCTGAGCAGGCAGTGCTGACATGTTTTTGAGAACCCTTTGCCAATTTGTTTCTTAGAAGCTAATGTCCAATGTGTTACTGAGCAGCCAGTACCAACATGTTTCTGAGAAACCAGTGCCAATGTGTTCCTGAGCAGCCACTGCTGAGATGTTTCTGAGCAGCCAGTGACAACATGTTTCTGAGAATCCAGTGCCAATGCAGTCTTGAGCAGCCAGTACCAACATGTTTCTGAGTAGCCAGTGCCAATGTGTTTCTGAGCAGCCAGTAGCAACATGTTTCTGAGCAGCCAGAGCCAATGTGTTTCTGAGCAGCCAGTGTTGATGTGTGCTAATATTTTTATGTCAGCCAGTGCCAATCTGTTTCTGAACAGCCAGTACCAACATGTTTCTGAGCAGCCAGTGCCAGTGTGCTTCTGAGCAACCAGTGTAGGCATGTTTTTGATAAGCTAGTGCCAATGTGGTTTCTGAGCAGCCAATGCTGACATGTTTATGAGCAGCCCAAGCCAAGATGTTTCTGAGCAGCCAGTGCCGATGTGTTTCTGAGCTGCCAGTGGCGACATGTTTCTGAGCAGCCAGTGCCAGTGTGCTTCTGAGCAACCAGTGTAGGCATGTTTTTGATAAGCCAGTGCCAATGTGGTTTCTGAGCAACCAATGCTGATATGTTTATGAGCAGCCCAAGCCAAGAAGTTTCTGAGCAGCCAGTGCCAATGTGTTTCTGAGCTGCCAGTGGCGACATGTTTCTGAGTCACTAACTGAACTTGGGTTGCCCAGTCCATAATGTGTGCTTTATCCCTCTTTGTCAATGGGAATGAGCATAACTGCACATACACTTGGAGACAAATGGCATGTGCCTTTCCTCTAGTTCTACAATCTGAACAAAAGCAAGTTGTAATGTGTGAATAAACATGTATTTCACTAAATACAATGGATAATAAGGGCAACTGACTTTGGTAATACTTCTGCTTTTTAATATTACTGAATCTAGCCCCAGTCCATGGTGTATTATAGCCTCTCTATGCCCATAATAAGGCACTAAATATAATTGCACAAAAAAATGCTCTATTTAGGCTTTCTGTTTTTGCACAAATTTTGATTGTGGTATTGAGTTTCAGAGAAGGGTTTCATATGCATGTCTGGTAATTGTTCCATTACATTCACATGCAATGGTAGAGTAAGTAGTGCATACATACATACATTCTGAGCCTCTTACATGCGCATGCATGAAGACCCACAGTGTGAACTCGCTATAAATAATGATTATAATGTCTAATTCTCAACATCTAACAAGAGAGGGACAGAATCTGCAGTGAAGACTGAACTCCATGAGCTCTGATGCTTAGAAGCAAGTAGGGAAAGCATAAAGAGCACTTAGATAAATAGCTGTGTAGAAATGGTATTCTCCTAACCTGGGATTAGAACTTTCCTTGCATTTAGGCCTGATGGGAATGGTGGGATCAGGACCAAATCACTTCTAGGCAGGTTCCCAGACACTCTCAAACCGAGCAGAATGAACTCCAACTTACCCTCAGCAAAGTGAACTATCAAATTTTCACATGCTTTTGGATGCTGTCATTGTTTTCAGATGACTATGGGAAATTCCTGAATGTATTTTCTCATGTTCCCATAACAAATGTTTCCATCTTAAAAGGTGATTTCAATTACCCATCAATTAACTGGTGGTCTTATGCAGCTAAGGTTGGATATACCCAAAGATACATGGATTAAGTAAATGATAATTCCTTAGGACAACTAGTGCTTGAGCTCAGAAGAGGGTGGAACATTCTAGACCATATCCTTACAAGCATAATGCCTCCAGTACTCCATAGTATTCTCATCACTGATTAAATCTGACCAAAAGCTAGTAATCATTTGCTTTGGAGTGCCAACCTCATCCTAGTGAACAAATCTGAATTCAAGGACTTCAAGAGGGCAAATTTATTCAAACTCTAGGACAATATCCCTAATTTTATTTGTAATGTCACTAGTCCGCATTGAGCTATACCTGCCAGTTACATTTCAGAGATTACTCCCAGTTGGAAAAATGTTTAGATCAAGCATTACCTATGAAAAACAAACATACTGGGAAGTTAAAAGCAAACCACCATGGTGGTCTGCTAGCATAAGCAAACTTTCTCATAGAGAAGAAGAAAAAAAAAACTGCTCGAGTCCCTACAGCTAATATAAATAGATCCACTTTAAAGACTTTAGCAAAGGGATTGATAATGAACTAAAAATTACCATTAGGACGGCCAAAGCTGAATATGAACTAAAAGAAGCAGCCGAGGCCAAGGACAATTATAAATCCTGCTTTAGCTATATTAGAAATCAAAGAAAAATATTTGGTAGTGCTCCATATTAATCCAAAATGGTATCACCTACTCTGACCTAAAGGACATATTAAACATACCATAGATAAGTTTAATGCAGATTTCAGTGCAGATACAACATTCAAAACTAACTCTCAGATACAAAAATATGACGTCAATGGGGGTAGACAAACTACTTGATTGCATAATAAACAGTGCAAAACACAACCTTACAGAACTCCTCCTGTACTTGTTCAACTTAAGTTTAGCTTCTGGGTACGTCCCTGAAGCATGGAAGACAGTAGTTGCAAAACTCATTCACAAGGAAAGACCCAGGGAACAACAGAACAATCAGTTGACTAGGTTAATCTATAAAGCTATGGCACATATCATATCTGACTTCTTTAACAGCGCCATCAACAACCTTTTATACTTTGATGCTCAGCAGTTTGATTTTGTAAAGTGAAGATCATGTTTGCTCAACCTAGAGGACTTTTTCAAGGAAGCCATAAAGGCATACAGTCTGCACAGCCTTTGTGGACCTAGCCAAGGCCATTGACATCATCCTCAATTCAGGTATTGTATTGTATTGTTAGCAAACAAAAATATATAAATATAGACCCATACATGGTCAGATGGATTTGGAACTGGCTAGAAGGAAGAACCCATGTAGTTAAAATAGCAGCCATTTCCTTAGAAAGAAAAAAAAGTAACTAGTGGTGTACCTCATGGAGTGGTCCTAGGACTACTTCCAGTTTGGGATATATTTCTCTGGCCTCGGAGCAATTAACTTTAATCTATGGCTAATGAGATTTACTGATGACTGCAAGTTGGGCATAATTATTGAATCAAGAACTAAACCTTACAAACCAGTAGTGTACTGAAAAAGGGCTACAGCTAAATGCAAAAAAGTGTTTCACTGTTGATTTTGATAAATAAAACTTCCTCCCAGCCTATAGCATAGGGAGCACCTCACTTTGAGTCAATATAACAATCAGAGTTCTTGGCACCTCGGTTGATAGCTCCCTTTCTTTGTAGTACCATGTACCATCAGAATCAGAAAATGTTTCTATTGAGCATAACTTGTAAGTAGGGTCATCTCATCCAGATTGAAAGATGTTATTACCCCTTTATGCTTAGCTTTAATTAGACCATTTACTGAAAGCAGTGCCTCCATTGGTACGTATCTGTCTAGACACATAGCCCAACTAGAAAGGTTCCAGCAGTTCTTGACTAAAATGCTTACTGTCCTAAAGGACCTAGGATACCAAGACAGACTTAAAGCCCTGTCTCTGCACTTCTGTCTATATTTTGCATTCTGCCCATCTAATGACCTGACCTTCCTGGACCTGTCACATCTTCTTACCTAGAAATATTACATATGAAGATTTAACTTTCATCAACATATAAAAATCATGACGGAGGAATACAGTTATTATTTTCAAAGTTTATCTTTTCTCTGGAATAAGCTCCCCTTACATGTTAAATAGAGTAACACTTTAGCATCTTTCAAAAAATGCCTTGGTTGGACACCTACATATTTATCTTGGTCCTGACCTGCTTTGCCCTACTGGAAGCAGGGAGTACACCATAAAGGTCGCCAAGGTGCAAAAGGTCTCATGATTTAATTAGCTTGTAATGTCTAAGATAGTATAAGATTACATCAGTGATCAGTACAAATGGAAAGATCATGTAAACAAGAATCCTTCTATGAATGAGGCAGAGTCTGGTGACTAATAGCTAGTACCCATGTCCAGTGGGTCTGTAATGCTGTAATGATGAACGGATGGTAACTATAACGTTCTCTTTTGGTCTTTTCTATCTCAGTCATACCACATAATTACAAATATGTCTGAAATGAGAAGGAAAAGATAAAGGAGAACTAACCAAAGCACAGTTCGACTAAACCCTATTACAGAACTTGGTTCGACTAAACCCTATTACAGAACTTGGTTCGACTAAACTCTATTACGGAACTTGGGTTTTGGAGCTTTTACTTCCTGATGCATGTGGTCAACTGCTGTACTTTTGTGGAATGTAGGGTTTTCTAAGTAACTACCTTTCTGTTATGGAGTGCTCTCAACTGCTTTCACTTCCTTGATTTCATTAAGGGATATCACAGGAGAGAGAGAGAGACCTCCCAAAGACTGCCCTTACTATATGTAACACTGTAATGGTTCTCACTGTAATATATGAATTTTATTTCTGTAAACCTTCAATTGGTATAGTTAATTTAATGGCTATGGTGTAAGACAATGAGGGCAGACCATTGACTCGACACCCAGCCCAGTAAATTCATCTATATTGCCTGTATCCCAGATATGAACTTCCTATCTGTATGATCTGATCAATTTGTGCATTTTTTTCCTGCAACTGATTTATTGTATTTAGTTAACTTTGGATTTACACAGTGACACTTGATGTGCTAACACATCATACTACAAGTGTAAATCAGCACAACTTAAATAATATAACAAGAGAGGCTCTCCTTAAATATCTGACAGCTTTAAAAACAAATGCAGGTAAAGGAACTGGTGATGTGTGTAATAATAACTTAGAAGAGCTGTCATATGAAATCACAGTTATATTGGTAAAATAATTTAGTGACAGTATGAACTATGGAGCTCTAATAGATGATTGGAAAAATACAAAAGCTGTATACATTTACGAAGACAAATCATCAGGAACTGATATTACAAATCACTGGCCAATGAGGTTGTTATCAAGAACAACTAGAGTTCCAGAGTTACTGAATAATTTATATAGTGAACAAAGAAAGAGATCGGTGCATACAAATCTGGCTCAGTTAACATGCTTGCAATACATGGAGTGCCAGTATTACACTCTAGGACTGGGAAAAGGATAAACATTTAAGTGCATCCCTAGAATGAGCCCCAATGTCTTTAAGGACACCATAAGTGCTGTTAAGAGTGGATCTCACCTTAGCGGCTAAGAATGGGCATTGCTGGCTAGCAAAGAACAGTGGCAGAAGGTGAGACAGATTTTAAAATCTGTCTGAACTTCAGTCTGTCACACATATAAACAGAAAGTTTAGCAGAATGGTGTGTAACAGCTTCTAAAAGTCATTTTGCCTACTGCCAGAGAAACACTTTCCTTCTTCTGCCAGCTGTATCTTTCAGCTATCCCTGATTATGCATAATATCTTTAAGTTTGCCTCATATCTTTGCACTGAACCACATCAAAGTTTGATTTTATGGTTACTCACTGGGGATTATGGTTAGTCAATAATGGGATGGCAGAGAAAACACTAGCATAGCAATTGTTTCTCCATGCGGCTTTATCATATCTCTGAATCAGAGGGTCTCTATGTTACGATAATTTCACAGCTCACATTGGCCAGTTAATGTGGGCAGAGGAAATCTTTCTGAATCCTAGCCTCTGCCTTACTGCAAATGAGTAATATTTATATATATATATATATATATATATATGTGTGTGTGTGTATGGATTCACTTTACATGCTCGACATTTTAAAATGTCAAAATTCATATGGCTGAGATCATATAATCAATGTTTTAAGACTTTGAATATATAAAGCAGAGATCTCCATACAGCACGAAATGGGAAAGTTTCCATTTTCCTCACTGTAGTGCAATCTCAGAGTTGGTATATTTAAATACTGGGGGTGTGTGGGGAGCACAGTCCTCCACATGGAGGGTGCAGGGGGGAAAAAACATCTTAGAACATTTTTTGTGTTCTTTTTTTTTTTTTTTGCTTTATATGTTTGATGTGTTAAAAAGTTGATTATATGGTCTCGGCCATATTAATTTTGACGTTTTAAAATGTCAAGCATGTAAAGTGAATCCATATATATATACATATATATATATATATATATATATATATATATATATATATATATATATATATATATATATGGTTCCCCTTCAAACCATCAATCGAATGTTTAAAACATCGAAGTTCAGATCATCGAGACCAGAACATCGAGTTTGAAAACTTTCAAGGTTTGAAGGGGAAGAAAAAGGTAAATGTAGGTGGGAGAATGTTTGTGTTTTTGCAGGGCACCAAGGTACCCTGCATACTGTGTGTGTCTATGTGCCATCTGTGTGATGGCACTTCAGATAGGGTATGGAAAATCTCATGCTTAGCACTTCTGCATATAGCGCTAAACAGGAGATTTCACTTTACTCCACTGTAGTGCGGTCTCGGAGTTGGAATATTAAAGTAGGGGGGTGCAGGGGGGCTTTGCAATTGTTAAAATGTATTTTCCTTTTTTTTTTTTTTTTTTTGGTTACACTTGTAACCTTCGATGTTTCAAAATTCGATGTTCTGGTCTCGATGATCTGAACTTCGATGTTTTGAAATTTCGATGGTTGAAGTGGAACCTATATAAAATATTGAGATATATTATAGGTGGTAAGAGACAAATACTTCAGTCAGGAGAGAAACAGCTGACTGAACACACCTTTTGGAATTTTTTAAAACTGTAATGTACACTGAGATTTGGCAGAGCATTAGATGTAATAAAGATACGGGTGCAGATGGTGGTGGTGGGTCAATTGCATAGGGTATGCATGGGCAAAATTCCAAATTGAAAACAAAAATGTAGAACTTTCTCTTTAGTAGATGTTTGTAAATGAATATGCTTTGATCAGATGGTTACCACATAAATGTACCATACCCTTATATTCAGGGTAAAAGATTACACACCATTATATTTAGTAAATTAAATCCTAGAAGAAAAATGCACACAGAAAAAGTACCAGGAGAAATGAAAGAGTAGTGGCGCCAGATGGCTATCATATTGAATGACATTAAGCTAATCAGTGAATGTTTGAAAGAAGCAAAGATTGCTCATGATATGCAACTGAATTCCAAAACAATTTACATTCATGGTACGGCTATCATATTGAATGACATTAAGCTAATCAGTGAATGTTTGAAAGAAGCAAAGATTGCTCATGATATGCAACTGAATTCCAAAACAATTTACATTCATGGTACGGTACTGCCCCATGCTTACAAATGTCATTCAGATTCATGCGATTCCAAAGGAACGCTTGTGTAATGCACATTCACAGGAACTAATGCACATGCCTTTAGTGTGCTTAGATGTGATTCCAATAGATATCCCAAGATGCCAAACTGTATATGAGTGCCTGGGCCGAACTATCAGTGCATGTCTGTGTAGTCTGAGGTATAGCACCAAATGTCTTGGTCTTTTAGAACCTGACTTTAAGGTACAGACTCTGGACAACCCATTCTACCTGCATTTTGCACCTTGTACAGACTACAGAAGTCATCTGAAAATTTAAGATCTTGGTACAGCTCCACAGTGAGCAGACCTTGGATATGGGTTCTAGAAAAAACATCCACAAAAGGGCCCACATGCTAAAACAATATGAAGTTAAGATGACAGTTACTACAAATCACTAGTGGATCTAGGGCGGGAGGTAATCCTTACTGTGAGTACTTGTTGGCCAGATAACATACATAATATTGCCAGGTTTAGCCTGAAATGGCTGCAAGGAGCCATTTTGCACACACTCAACATCAACAATTAATGCCACAGGTGTTGTGTACAATGCCAATTGCATGCCAAGCATGGTCCAGGTACATTCAGGAAAAAAATCAGGAAATCTAGACTCTGGTAGTAGAAGCTGATTTTAGGAACATTGATTACCATTTCATGGGAAAGGAGGGCCTAAACTGATGTAACAGATGAAAAGACACAAGTTAGATATATTTAGATCTACTTTTTTGCAAATTATGTACTCTAGAACCAGAACTTTTGTCTGAGTACTGTTTTTCTTCTGATCTGAAGTTGTTCCATGTGGAAGACACTGCTTCAATATGGAGATATTAAGATGTCTCAAGCTAATGACTGTGAATCTGGACTCCTTTCCAGAGGAGAAAGGATTGCTTTAGTGCACCTGCCCTGCTAGTCAAATAGAGGAAAACAACATTTGTTTTGATCTGTGTTTATGCACCAACCATCTTCTTGATGGAAGGTGATGAGGTGCTCAAGTATGACTTTGCAATCTTACTGGATAACTTCAACACTGTAGGGGGACTGAATGAGCTATCTAGAAACAAGTGAATTATTTATGTATTTATTGGCTTGTTGTTTATATTTGCTGGTAAGTCAAACTGAGTTAGGACCTGTTTTCATGAGGAGAGGAAGATAAGACAAAACAGTGAACTGTACTAAGTAAAAGGGAGACAAATTCAACACAGAAATCACGTCAGTGGCTCTACTCGACAGAGGCACTGGGAACTAAGGTCAGGTGGCATGATGGATGCCAGGGTAATCATATGGGCTAGGCTTGTAAAGGCTCCAGGGCCATTACCCTAGTACACACCTATGAAGCTAAGACTGCATTACTTTTTCCAGAGCAGCATTATTCATTTAGATTCAAAAATAGTTAACTGATATCAGAAGCAGTAATTCATAAGACTACAATGCATGCAGACAAGTTAAGTAAGATAAAAACATCTGCATAATCACAAGATAGTACAAATTCATACTATAACCAGAACTAAGAACAGGAAAAAAACCCCACAAAATTATTTAATTTCATACAGATAAGATAAAAAGGTAAGCTAAAGGAGACAAAATGATCGGTGAGGTACTGAGCTAGGGAAAAATATAATACAAACAAGGAAAAGAACATGCATACAAACATACATACATATAGTATTACACAAACAGAAGGCCAGTTCCACTGTAGTGCTAAGATAATTTATTGTAAAATATACAATCAAAGTTTGATTTTCTTCCACAAAAATCAGTCTTCTCTAGCGCCCCGGCCACACTCGCCTTTAACAGAGTATACTATAATCACTCATACTGACACCATTTTATAGTAATTGTCGCACCCAATTATTCAATTAAACAATTAAATAAAAAACAATATTATAAAAACTTTTAAATATACTAATAACTTATTCACATACTATCAATTATATTACAAAAAACTTTTCCATGTACATTCATGATTTAACCCTATAGGGCTCATTGTATTAAATTTCAAAATCATAAGAGCCTCCTTTTTCCTCAGTAAGCATTTTATTTGCTGTTCATTCATATATACATACATATATTAAAGGTAGCTAACTAGGTAACAGAAATTGCATCTTTCTAATTGTGTGTGAGTGTGTGTGTGTGTGTGTGTGTGTGTGTGTGTGTGTGTGTGTGTGTGTGTGTGTGTGTGTGTGTGTGAGTGGTATATATATATATATATATATATATATATATATATATATATATATATATATATATATGTGTGTGTGTGTGTGTGTGTGTGTGTGTGTGTGTGTGTGTGTGTGTGTATATGTATGGCCATACATAATACCAGGGTTGGGAAATATGTCCTTTTGTGGAGAAGTGGTGCAGAGAGGCAGTCCCCGTGCAAAAAAACATTACTTTTGTTTAGCATGCTTCATGGATATGTATTGGAAAATATGCATTACAGTGACATTCTTGTGTGAGCGATGTTTGTTTTGCTGATGTAGTGTGAGTCAATACACTGAATAAGAGATTATCTTCAGTATATCCATACATCTACCTATGTACACACACATACACACAGATACAGACACACACACACACACACACACACGCACACACACACACATATATATATATATATATATGTGTGTAAAATATATGTGTGTGTGTGTGTGTGTGTGTGTGTGTGTGTGTGTGTATTTATGGTTCTACTTTGAAATCACAAAATACTGAAATGTCAGATTTCAGCATCTGAAGACCAAAAGGCCGTAAGTCCATAATCTCAAAAATCCACTATACTGAACCTCAACATGCCAAATACTGCTAATTCAGATGCCGTAATACAATAAATAGGTCTATGTCTCTTTAACAGGATGTACATAGTACCCAGTCAAACATGGTTGATGCAATGTTTCCTGCACAGGGAACTAAATGATCTAAATACAAAACAAGTGTCTCTCAGCTATGAAAGGAAGTTCTCATTATGGATTGATATGTATTCCACTTGGAATGCACACTAAAGCAGAAAAAATATTGGTGCTGCAAATGGAAAGCATCAAGCAAATGTGAAGGTAGAGCTGTAACAGTAATTTTAATGTCTGGTGAGCAACTAGTACAGTCAGTCCCACACTGTCATCCCAGGGAACCATCTGAGATTGAAAGGGACATGTTATGCAATGAGTCAAAGCACAGCGCTGAGATATCTTGGGATACCCTCTGCCTCTTAGTAGATAATTCCCTAGTGTCCACCTCCATAGATTTCATTCCCAGTTTACCATCGCAGTAAGCATTATTGCAATAGGTGGTCAGAGTGCAGTGAAAGGACACCAGGCTAACATCCATGCCAAATCTAACTTTACAGGGTATTGACATTAGCTGTTTCCCTATTAAAACCAGTCTGTTCATAGAGAAATGGATGATAGATGCTGCAACTGATAACACCGTAATAGTACTAGCCACTTTAAACAACCTATATAACCTCAGCAGAGCTCATGAATGGGACATTTTCCTATAAAGGTATCATTTGCTGTCAGTTGTACAGCATTCATGGTCTTGTAGAGTATGGAGGGTACAACAAGTCAGTGCCTCTACCATATTGTTTGATGACCAAGAAGTACCTTAAGGCATATAATTTTATGTGGAACTGCGTCTTTCATCTGTTATCTGAACACAGCTTTGAAACCTCTTTGAAATATGTGCTGTGTGGTTTTGAGATTGCTGCAATAAAGAGTATAAGGGCAAATATTAATGGAGCAGTGTCAAAGGGATGCTTGTTTCATTTTGGCCAGAAAATCTGGAGAAAGGTGCAACAATTAGGGTTAGCAGCACTGTAAAATACAAACATGTCCTTTTAATTGTCAGTGAAGTTTTTAGTTGTGCTGGCTTTTCTGCCAGAGGAGGAAGTTACATCTGCGTTCAAGTCGCTGCAGAAAACATTTTCAATTGAGGGCAAGGAGGTGATAAAATATTTCTCTGATTGGTATGTGCTGGGAAAAGTCAGGAAATTTAGCACAAGAACCATATCCTACTGTAGATTCCCAGCCTTGTTCCCCATCTCATTTTGGAATGTGTCTGAACTTAACACTTTATTCCTCCCTCATACCCAGCACTCGGTGGAGGTTTGGCATCACAGATTGAAGTGCCTGTTAGTTGCCAGGGAAGCAGAGCTATCTGTTCTCATGACTACACTTGCTAGAGAACAGGATACAGTAGAGAAGCTGAGGGCTCATATGACTAGTGGTTGTCTGGCACCATCCAAGAAGAGACATGTTGTTAAAAGAAATGGCCAGTTCGAGCAAATACTTAAGAATAATGGGTAGTATTCCAGCATGGAATTCCTGAAGGCTATTGTAGGACTTTTACAAATGTGAGGAAGCTATTACCGGACATGCCCATGAACGGTGCTTATCTTTTTGCATGCTTCATGTGAATCGCTGTATAGTTAGCATGTATTAAAGGATTGGAGGTTCATAGGTTCATAGGTGTGTACTAGCTAATGGTCCTGAGGCCTTTACAAGCCTAGCCCATAGAAGTGCCCTGGCATTGTGCCGCCCATCGTTAGTTCCCAGTCTGTCAAGTAGAGCCACTGGAGTGATCCCCGGGGTGAACTTTCTATTTCCCATCCACTCATCAAGATTTCGCTTGAAGAGGGCTAGTGAGGTGCACTGCTTGACATGTATGGGAAGTCTATTCCAAAACATGGGTAGTCTCTGGGTTATGAACCTGTCCCTCCAGCATGTTCTGTCAATTGTGGTAATGAGGTTGAGGTCTCTGGAGCATGTGGTGCGGAGGGATTGGGATTTCTTTAGATGTAGCATTTCTAACAGATCTGGGTCAGACATGGCTTTGTAAGTCAAGCAGAGATTGCCTGTTAGTAGATGATATGAGACAGAATAGCTGGAGTTTTTTGTCTGTCCATGTAGGACATGTGTTTAAGGCCTAGGATCCTCTTCATGAGGTACTTTTGTGGTCTCTCCAACTGTTGCAGGTGTCTAGTGAGGTACATGCCAAGTGGGGCATTATACTCTATGATTGGTCTAATGAGGGAAGAGTAGAGAGAAATGATGACCTCTTTCTTCCTGAATGAAAAACCCTTGGTAATGAGATGTGCCACACATAAGGACTTTCTGATCACAGTGGCAATGTGGTGGATGAAGGAAAGGTTGCTGTTAACCTGTGCCCCAGGTCTCTTATAATGCCTTCAGTGTTCAGTGGGCTACCATTGAAGTGGTAATTAGTGGGAAATGAATTTTTCCCAAAGGGGATGATGACGCATTTTTTTGGCATTAAGCTTAAGGGCATGGTTTTGACACAAGTCATTGGTCTCAGTGAGGTCTTTCTGTAGGATGTCTGCATCACTTGGGGAGCTAATAATGGATCCCAGCTTGCAGTCATCTACGAATTTCATCAGACAGAGTCCCTCCATGTTGGCCTGAACTTCTGAGATGTAGATGCCAAATAGGAGAGGACCCAGGACTGATCGCTGTGGGACTCCACTCATGACCGGTAGGCAGTCTGAGTCTGACTTGAAGTCCGCTACTTTCATACTGTGGGTTCTATCTGCAAGTCAGTTTTGCAACCCATCTAATGAAATATGGGTTGATGCCTAGTTTGCTGAGTTTATCAATAATTCCTGAGTGAGGAAAGGTATCAACGGCCTTGGCCAGATTGAGGTAGGCTGTATGAACTGCCTTACCTTCATCTACTGCTCTGGTGACTGACTCAAAGAAGTCAACCAGGTTGAGCAGGCATGATCTACCTTTCACAAAACCAAATTGCATGGGATCTAGAGTTTGGAGATTCCCTATACCCTTGTTAATTAAGTCCATGATGATGCACTCCATAGCCTTACATATTAGACTCATCAGGCTAATAGGGCAATAATTTCCAGGATCTGTAGTCGCTCCTCCTTTATGGAGAGGGATGACTGTAGCAGTGTGCCATTCAGTAGGGACAAAGCCTGAGGCGAGGCTGTGAGTGAATAGAGCATACAGATGTAGTGCCAGTTCACTCTGTAATTCATGTAGAACACAGTCAGGGATATTGTTGGGTCCCATGGAAGCTGTATTCTTGGCCTTAAACAATGCAGCTTTAACCTGTGCTGCAGTAATGTTGGATGCCTGACATTTTTCTAGTATTGAGATTGGTCTTTTGGGGGGGGGAGTAAAGTTGAAACTGAATCGGTCAGCCAGTATGTTGGCAATATTTGTTGGGTCAGTATAGGAGGTACCATTGTGCAGTAACTCAGAGCAAATCTGGGTATTGCCATGGAGATCCTTGATATAACTATAGAAGGCTTTGTGGTTGTTTTTAGTGTCTGCTGCAATTCTGCCTTCATATGTGGCTTTGGAGGCTTTGATGAGGGACATAAACTTTTTGTTGAGACTAATAAGGGAATTTTTCCAGTCTTGGGACTTCACCTTTTTCTGCAACAGCTTATTCCTTCTGTTGTAGAGTTTAATAATGGCAGGTGACCACCAGACTAGCTTCCTTTTTTGGAGGAGAGCATCTTGGTTCTGTTGGGTATGGCTAGTTCCATGCATTTATGTACATGTTAGTACAGTGCATTGGTGTATGATTTGGCAACTATGCATCTATTTTCCATTGGCATGGGTGTTGTGAAGTTAGCCACCTCTGTTTTTAGGAGTCCAGTTAGCTTTGGAGAAGTTTTTCATTGTGGATACCTTTGCGGGGGGAAGGGGGTGAGATGTGGATTTCCATGGTGATTAGTTTGTGGCCAGATCTAACCAGGGAGGAATTAACTACTGGTGTAGAGCAATGGTTGCTCATGTCAGTAATAACCAGGTCAAGAATGTTGCTTCCTCTAATGAGGGTAAGAATGAGCTGGTCCAGGGCATTGGAATTGATTAATTCTAGGAAGTGTTTGGCCAGTGCAGTGGTGCATGAGTAGCTTTTCCCAGCTGATGGAGGGGTAGTTGAAGTCACCTAGTATGAGAGTGTTGGGTTGGATCTTAATAGTTTCCAGGGTACTTAGGAATGTGGAGTGAGAGTCTTGGGACATGGTTGGGGACCTATAGCAGGCTACAACCTGAATCAACCTCTTACCCAATGTTAGTTGTACCTGGAGTATCTCAGATGCATTATGCTGGGCTACTAGTCTTTAGGTATGCATATCCTTTATAAATATGGAGACACCACTGCCTTTGGAGCTTCAGTCCATGTTCCGGGGCCAAAAGGTGTGGAATGAATTATAGCCTGATAGCGCAGGGATGCTTTCTGCTGCTTTAAACCAGGTATTGGTTACAACACAAATGTCGATGTTCTCCATTTTGAGGAGTGCTTCGAGCAAGTGCATCTTGAGATTTAGACATCTAGCATTGAGCAGCATGACCCTCAGATTGCATTTATTTATAGCTGTTATGGTGGTAATTTGGTCTTTGGAACACCGCCTCGAAGTGCCTTTACCAGTATCCGGAAACCCAGGGGTGACAGATGCAGACCATCTCTGGCCAAGCATCGAGGTCTGTCAGTCATGTCATCCTAAGCAGGCAGATACTGGATCCCCTTAGAATGACACCAGAAACTTAGCCAATTGCCAGTCATTTTTTGTTAGTACTGTGGTATCATTCTGAGCTATGGTAGGGTGCTGCTCAGGGCTAGGGTCATACCTGCTTGGGCCAAATAATCTGAGAGCTCCACCATGTCTCTTTTCATGTAGTCCAGGGAGGTGCATCTCATGTAATTCACACCCACATGGACAATGACAGAGTCATAATTGTACTTGTTGTGGAGTGACCTGAGTGTGTGTGTTATGTGCCGGATTCTGGCACCTGTTAGCTGACTGTTACCTTCTCCTTATTCAACCTAGTGAGTGGGACATCAGTGTGCCTCGCTATTGAGTCACCTATGGTTATTGTATTGGGCAAGCTGTTATGCCTTAGGGGCTTAGGTTGCGGGGCACACTGTGTAGGTGAGCTATGTGTCTTGTGGTTTGTGCTGTGTTGTGGTGGTTGATTGTGTTTCTGGTTACACTACTGCACGAGCTGGTTCCACAGCTGTTGAGGGGGTTATAAAAAAGTTGTATGCTGAAAATTCTATATTTTGAACTTTCAGTACAGTGACTTTCGAGATTCTGCTATTACGAGATTATGGACTTACTGCATTTTGGTCTCGAGATACTGAAATCTGACATTTCAGTATTTCAAGATTTCAAAGTAGACCCATATATATATATATATATATATATATATATATATATATATATATATATATATAATTATTTATACATATGTATATATATATATATATATATATATATATATATATATATATATATATATATATATATATGCGTTTAGTCTCCAAACTGGACAAAGCCTTATGGCCTGTTTGCTCCTTGTTTAGGTAGAGAGCTTATCACCCCTTAATTTTTCATTACAGGAGAAAATTTGGAGTTGGCAAGCCATCATGGATAAGAGGGAACTCCCCAGCCTAACCATCCCTCTCGTGTTGACAGATGATCTTGCCATAGTGCATTCCCCACCCTAACCTTCCCCTTCATGTTGACGGATGATTTTGCCATGGTGTTACTGCCCTAGGGAAGTATCTTAACTATACCATTACTTGGTTATGACATCCTCCCCTGGTTTTGTGGCTCAGGCCACTCAGCCCAATAGCTGCTACTGCCTGCAGCTTACTTACCTGTCAGCCTATGAAATGTAATCAGTTTACAGTGGTATGTTTAAATATTGTCTCCTTTTTGAATGAAGGAAATAAATGTGTCTTATGTAAGATCTATTCCCCTTGAATTGTGATGTAATGGACAATACTGGAGCAATACTGGAGAATTCCAGAGTGCCAGTGATGTAAAGAGCAGTACTGGAGTATTGAAGGATATCAGTATGCACATCTGCTATAGCTCAATATGTGACAAATGCAGCAATAAATGGTTCTAATTTATGTTATTGAAACTCTGCTCACTGTAAGCTAACATATTGATCTTGCAGCAAAAGCACAGTTTAAAATGCATATAAACATGAAAAAAAAACATTAGAGTATGCTGATAGCATACATTGAAAACGTGTCTTGTAGTTCAAAACAGTGACTAAAAATTTTTAATTTACAAAATCCTTACATCATTAATGTGCATTGAATGATTTATGGATTTTCATTGCTAAAAAATCTCATTACTAATCAAAATACTAATGTCCAAAAATAGTCATCCATTCATTATCTGATACATATCCAGTTCATTTTGATGGGTGGGCAAGAGTTTATTGTGGCTCTCAGTAGGCACAAGGCAACAAAATTAGTCAGAATCTAAGGCCTTTCACATTCATCATTCAGTACAGCAGAGCCTGATGATTTAAAATTAGAAGCATGCCCCTATAGTGGAAGGGTTTATTGCAGAATTGTTTGAATACTGCTGAACTAATCAGATGCTTTTCTGAGTAATAAAACTAACTATGAGTGCATCATAGAACATCATCATCATCACCAACCTCCTGTTTTCCCATTTTCTACAGTGGGTCGGGGTGTTGCATCATTTGTCTCTATCAGTGTCACTCGTCAATCTTCTTCAACAGCCATGCCTGTCTGTCACACATATCTTTGTTGAAGCCCATGTTTTCTCTTGCATTCTTCCTGTCTGTAAAACGAACACAATGCTAATTACTAAACATTCTAAACACCAAATATCCAGGCCATGGACTTAGTAATCTCTGCAGTATTAACAACATTTTAAAATTAAGAGCATTAAGTAGATAGGGGTTGCTTAAAAGATGATAAAAAATGATAAGAAGTCTTGCTTAAGTTAATAGATGAATATTTCAGTTTATTTATTATTTTATTTATGTATACAAATGTACATTTATATAACTTCATAGGCAGCTAATGATTTTTAATTAATATAGTTGCACATTTGGTGTTTAGAATGTTTAGCAATATATATATATATATATATATATATATATATATATATATATATATATATTTGTTTATTTATAAATAATGGTACATACAATGGGCAAAATAGCATATTATTTAGGTTTGTGATGTCATTTCCTGTAGTAGAAAAAGGGCGCCAAATTTCAAATTATAAAAGTCTTCTAATTGTGTTTTACTGATTTTGTCTGATGAAGTTTACTAATGTAGTAAATGAAAAGCACTTAACATAAGATATGGCTCTTCCTTTATTCCATTGCCAGCACTGTGTTTGTTATACAGTGGTTTGTGAATTATTTACTTTATTCTTCCTGTTTGTTCCAACACCTTGATTGTATCTACTGTGGTCTCATATGAATCTGCTGTTTTCCTTGACTTCAACCATCATCAAGCCATTTACCAAACAGAAATCTAGAATGACCTCTCCTCCTTTATTTATGAGTTGTGTGGACCCAGGCAGTCCTCATATCCTGTTCTGTCTGTCCCAGTATGGGCATTCAGGTCACTCATTATCAACAGCAATTCATGTTGAGCTAATTTATCTAGTAGGTCCTGCAGGTGCTGCCTAAATGCATTCTTTTTTTTATTGTCACAACCCTGCTGTGGGACATAGGCTGAGATTATGAATGCTACTATATCATTAGACTGGAGTCTGGTTGTGATGAGTCTGTCACTAATTTTGATGACATCCCACACTGTCTTCTGAAATCTGTCTTTTACTACCATTCCAAGATGAATAAAACAAAATCCACGTCAGCAGAACCAGCAGCAAAAAATCCAGTATTAAGTGTTTTATTAACATCCACTTTTTGTTCAAGAAAACTGAACTTCTTCAGACAAACATCAAAAGGTAACAAATGTAAAAAAACTCCTTGAATACACAATTAACAATACATGGTACATTAGAATGGACCAACCAACTGGTTGAAACTCACTGACATCAATATGTGGGAAAAAGCTGATCTCAAAGCTTCTTAAAGTGCTACTGCATACAAAAGTCAGATCTTTACAAATTGTGTTTTAAAATCAAACAACTGACCAAAATAAAATAGCAGTTGTCAATGAAAATGTGTCTAAACATAAAATTTTTAAAACCAAGAAAAACGAAACATAATAAATGGAACTGATTTGATAACGAAAAGTAAGAGGTAAAACATAAAAAATAATAATAAGTCATGAATGAAAATAAAAAATAATAATAAAATTACCTCTGCATACTTCTAAGTTTCAAAATGCAAGCTAAACTCTGTCTGTTGTTGAGACCTGGGGGTCTATATGAACAGAGTTTCCGCTGCCAAATCACTTCTAGGTGCTCTAATAATAGTCGGAAAGGACCCCCCCCTGATGTCAAAGGGAGCCTGTCCTAACACCCTAAAAGTAAAACCATGCTGAGGGTGGTCATTAACATGTTTTGCCAAAGCGTTTTCACACTTATTTTTCATAATACAATATAAGTGCTCATAGATTCTTTTATTAAAACCTCTGTCAGTCTTGCCCACATAAAACGCTGGGCAAGACTGGCAGCAAGCTAAATAAACAACCGATTGAGATTTACTGTTGAATCTACCAATAGTGGAGAAAGAAGACCCAGCAATTTTGAATCTTGAACCAGTGGCAATGTGCCTGCACATGTTGCAACTCTCACATTTGAAAGTGCCCTCTACTCTAACACTAGTGTCCTTTTTTGTTTCTAATATACGTTTGAGGTTATCACCGCTCCTGTATATAAAACTAGGCAAAGTACCAAACCTGGCTTGTAAGGCATAATCACAACAGAAAATACTCCAGTTCTTGACAAACACGTCCTTAATTAAGTGAATCTCAGCACTATAATTGGTGATGAAAGAAATAGAAGTGTCTACTTTCTTGTTGTCTACAAAGGCTTCAGGCATAACTGGAGGTGAATGTTCTAATGGACAACTTGTCAACAAACTGCTTTGTAAAATAGGTTTATAAACACCCCCATACCTTTTAGTCTGGACCTCAGTAACCAGGCTGTGAATAAACTTGTCTGGGTAATCTCTGTGTAGAAACAATCCCTTAATAAACTCACATTCTTCTAAAAAGGATTCATCGTCAGTTACCATTCGAGCAGCGCACACAAGTTGCCCCTTGACTACCCCTCTTTTTTGGTGCCCAGGGTGGGCACTAGTAAAGTGTAACATGGTGTTAGAATAGGAACTCTTATGAAATATTTTGGCCTTAAAGCTACCAGCAGAGATGTCTTTGTATAAGTATACATCCAGATAAGAAATTCTAGAATCAGACTCTACAAATGTAAAATTCAAAAAAGACGTGCTGGAATTGAGATAGTCCATGAAAGTCCCCACATCATTAATTGAACCTTCTGTCAATATAAAAATGTCGCCCAAAAATCTGGTGTAAAAATCAATTTTGAACTGACCATTACGATTACCAAACACATATCTGTGCTCCCATTCGGCCATTATGATGTTAGCAAAACTGGCCCCTACTGGTGAGCCCATGGCTACACCAGTCTTCTGTAAATATATCTCTCCCCCAAATGTTACAAAGTTGTATTTCAAGATGACATCTAACAATTCCTGCACCAATCTGATTTCTACACTGCTAGCGTTATGATGCAATAAATGGTCAGTGACCCAGTCAATCCCTGTAGCATGAGGGATAGACGTATAAAGGTCTTTTATGTCTATTGTCAAAAATCTATGCCCTCTCTTGAATTCTAAAGCACCCGTGGCTTTTAAAAAGGCCCAAGAGTCTCTACAAATGTGTGTTTCCTTTTCAACGTATTTTTTTCAGTATGTTGTCCACATATTTGGCTATTGGGTAAGTGATGGAACCCCTAGCATTAACCAATAGCCTCATGGGAGGGTTGTACACATCATTATGAATCTTGGGTAATCCAAAAACTTTTGGAATCTTAGGAAACGAAACAGTCAAATATTTCAAACATCTTGTTCTATAACATTTTCTAAAAACAAATCATTCAAGAAAACCTATACACTGCATTCAATTCGTTGATGCTAGACAGTGTATAAGCATCCTGCAATAACATGTGGGTAAGACAGTTTTCATAATGACAAGTGTCCATTAGTACTAAACCACCCTCCTTGTCAGGTTTGAGAATCCTGACAGGTAAACTTTTTAAAGTGTCCAACAAGTCAACTTCGTCATCAGTCAAGTTTTTGTTCGGAAGTGTCCTACAACAGTTGACTAAGTTTCTGATTTTGGTTTCACACAAATGTTCAAATACAAAAAGTAAAGGGTGAATAGGGGTTTAAATGTACTTGGGACTCTCAAAGCTTTTTTGTCTAAAACGGTGTTACCAAAAATTAACAATAAATTCAACTTACGTATAAACAACTTTAAATCAAGCAATGTGTGTGCTAGATTAAAATGTCTCCATGGAACAAAAGTAAGACCTTTTGAAAATAAATCGGACATCTCCACAGTGATTGTAAAACTCGAATAGTTGTAAACAAAAAAATCTCCAAAACTGTTACTAATAATGTCAGGTTTTGTCCTCATTACTTCTGAAAAGGCTTCTTGCTGTTGTTCCTGTGATAGCTCCTCGTGTTGTAAAACCTCTGATGGTTCTGTCCCCGGTTCATGGAAAAAGACGGTGTAGAACGAGAAACCTCCTCATCCCTGCCACCATCAGTTACAAAATTTTCTTTAGGAACAACATCCTCCATATCCTCTCCAGTGGCCGACCCACTAGGTCTAGTTGTCTGCCTCATAACCCCATAAGTCGAGTTGACAGAATCACCTAGACTGTCGCCAACACTCTGAGAATGGGGGGGGGGGGTATGCAGTTTGTTTGTTTTATGCATCTATGTCTCTTTTCAGTTTTTTCATTTTCATCTCCATATTACGAGATCACTGTTGGTCTATGGTCAAAAAAATTTGGTTATACTCATAGTTATACCTGTTAAAGTCTACATGTGACTTGATATTAGCATCCAAAATTTCAATTTCAGCACTCAAATGGTCTATAAATTTCTGATAAAATTTGGCCATTAAGTCCATTAACTCGTGTCCATGTCTATCAAACAAACTAATCAGCTCATTATGGAACTCTGAACCAGCTGTCAGTCCAGTGGGGTACTGCCAAGAGCGCAAGCCCTTTGGCACAACCCCCACTTTTTTACATTCATTAAAATAGGAAATTTCTAACTGAAGCTTCTTTACATTTAAAGATTTGTGGTCCAAGGTATTCATAAAGTCCACTAAAGGAGCTTCTGATGTCCCTGTGTCGATGGACACGAACCCGTTCCTATTCTCAAAAACTGGGAGTTGCTCATTCAACCAAGATGTAACATTCAGTGAGACTCCAGTACGGCTCAAAGATGAACCGGTCCTGGGACATTCACCGGTAGGTCTAGGATGTACAAGAACCCTTGAAACAGTTGAGGAGGAACTTCCACTGTCCTCACGGTCATTTGACCCATCACTGGTGTCAGCTATTGCCTCAGAAGCCAAACCAACTCCAAGAACGTCTTCCGCCAAATTGTCAGCATTTCCCTTGACTGCTACTAACCCATCCAAACATTGAGAAAGCACATCCATCCTTTCATTTAGTTTTTTAACCATATTAGTGAAAGAAACCAGTGCAGAGTTGTCCAAACAAGCACCTTCTTCCAATTCCATAAATGCTACCAGTTGAATGCTACCGGTAGAGACTACTGGCAGCGGATGCAAAACAAACTAACTGAAGCAACAAAAGTTGAAGCAAACTAAGATGAATCCAAAAATCCACGTCAGCAGAACCAGCAGCAAAAAATCCAGTATTAAGTGTTTTATTAACATCCACTTTTCATTCAAGAAAACTGAACTTCTTCAGACAAACATCAAAAGGTAACAAATGTAAAAAAACTCCTTAAATACACAATTAACAACACATGGTACATTAGAATGGACCAACCAACTGGTTGAAACTCACTGACATCAATATGTGGGAAAAAGCTGATCTCAAAGCTTCTTAAAGTGCTACTGCATACAAAAGTCAGATCTTTACAAATTGTGTTTTAAAATCAAACAACTGACCAAAATAAAATAGCAGTTGTCAATGAAAATGTGTCTAAACATAAAATGTTTAAAACCAAGAAAATCGAAACATAATAAATGGAACTGATTTAATAACGAAAAGTAAGAGGTAAAACATAAAAAATAATAATAAGTCATGAATGAAAATAAAAAATAATAATAAAATTACCTCTGCATACTTCTAAGTTTCAAAATGCAAGCTAAACTCACTCTGTCGTTGAGACCTGGGGGTCTATATGAACAGAGTTTCAGCTGCCAGGGTGTTAGGACAGGTTCCCTTTGACATCAGGGGGGGTCCTTTCCAACTATTATTAGAGCACCTAGAAGTGATTTGGCAGCGGAAACTCTGTTCATATAGACCCCCAGGTCTCAACAACAGAGTGAGTTTAGCTTGCATTTTGAAACTTAGAAGTATGCAGAGGTAATTTTATTATTATTTTTTATTTTCATTCATGACTTATTATTTTTTATGTTTTACCTCTTACTTTTCGTTATTAAATCAGTTCCATTTATTATGTTTCGATTTTCTTGGTTTTAAACATTTTATGTTTAGACACATTTTCATTGACAGCTGTTATTTTATTTTGGTCAGTTGTTTGATTTTAAAACACAATTTGTAAAGATCTGACTTTTGTATGCAGTAGCACTTTAAGAAGCTTTGAGATCAGCTTTTTCCCACATATTGATGTCAGTGAGTTTCAACCAGTTGGTTGGTCCATTCTAATGTACCATGTGTTGTTAATTGTGTATTTAAGGAGTTTTTTTACATTTGTTACCTTTTGATGTTTGTCTGAAGAAGTTCAGTTTTCTTGAACGAAAAGTGGATGTTAATAAAACACTTAATACTGGATTTTTTGCTGCTGGTTCTGCTGACGTGGATTTTGTTTTATTCATCTTAGTTTGTTTCAACTTTTGTTGCTTCTTTTACTACCATTCCCACACCATTTCTTGTCTGTCCTCCTCCTTAGTAGTAGACTGTGGATCCCAAGCCAAGTAGCGTTGCTGCACTGCCTTCCAATCTTGAATCCTGGATACATAAGATGTCCTGCCACCTCCTTACCATCATGTCAGCCACTGAATGTAGGAATTCTTAGTTCATTTTACGGCTGATTGAATTTATGTCCAGTTTTTGCTCAACAGAACTATCTCAGGTAACCCAAGCTAGGCAAATGGGAATCAGCTGGCCTGTAGCTTATTGAACTAGACTAGTAGGTGTACCTACACCCCTCCAATCATTATCATGGGTCCTTGGAGTAGGTCAGAGTAGGGCAGGTCCTTAACCTAGTAATCACCAGCAAGTACTCATGCCCATTTTTGTCAGCATTAGTCAATATGACTGAATCACCAAAGTGAAATTTTACATCATCCAGTTGCTAACCCTGATACAGAGTACAGTCTATGATCTGTTTTGTAAAGTCTTTGTTGTCACCCACAACTTCATTTTTGGGTGATTTTGAGGGGAAAACAGAGTATTTTTGGGAGGTAGAGAAATCCCACAGAAACACAGGGAAAACAAGCAAACTCCAAGCAGGTATTCGCCAGAGATCAGGATTGAACCTTTTACCTTATGCATTGGAGGCAAAGACTTACTGGTCACTGGCAACAGTGACTAAACAATTTAAATTTACAAAATCAAAATACTCTCAGTATGCTCTCTATGATTTATGGATTATCCATGCTGAAAGATCACAGTGCTAATCTGTTTTTGTCAAAATTTTAATCTCCAGAAATAGTCATTCATTCATTATCTGATACATATCCATTTCATGTTTATGGGTGAGCAAGAGCTTATCCTGGCTCTGAGTAGGCACAAGGCAAGGAAATCAGAAACTAAGGTCTTTGCATTCACCTGTCAGTAGACCAGAGGGTGGTGAATTAAAATTGCACGCATGCCTCTAAAGAGGAAGGCTATATTGCAGAATTTTGAATACTGCTTGACTGAGCAAATGTTATTCTAAGTAATAAAACTCAGTACGAATGTAGAATAAATCATCATAATCATTATCAAACCCATTTTTTCATTTTCTACATTGGGTAGTGCTGCAGCATTAACTGTCACAATTGCTATCTTTTTTGACTGCCATGCCTGACTGTTGCAGGTCTTCGCTCATGCACTGCATCCATCTGCTTGCTGGACAACCTCATTTCCTCTTATCTTCTTCCTGTCTGTCCTAAATCTGCATCACCACACTGTCTTCTGCTTTCCTTCACATGCGCCCAAACCACTGTATTCTGTTCCCTACTGCCTTTTCTGCAGTTGGAGTTGCTTGGGCTTTTGCTCCGGTGTCCTCATTTCTTTGTCTGTCCCACAGTGTATATCTGACCACTTGTTTCAGACACTTCTTCACCTCTAGCTTCTTTAGCTGCCTTGCCTTCACTGCCCAGATTTTTGTACCATATAGTAGTACTAGTTGCCCTTTTGTACACTTTACTTTTCACCTTCCTTGGCATTCTTCTGTCAAACACATATTTACGTGTGATGAATATGTGTATAAAAAATACATTTGTGGTCAAAAGTGGTACTTAAAAGCAGTGACGAAAATTATGAAAAGGCAAGGGAGGCATTCCACAATTCAAGTAAATACAATTAAGCCAGCAGTAGATTTGAATGAATCCAGCTGTGTCTGCATCTATACTTTGTACCTACCATCCTGAATCAGCTGTCACACATAACAGGGAAATGTTGTATATTACTGCCATATTTAGAGCATAAATTAATGTGCTGAGTCTTAAAGTGGGAGAACAATCTAATAATGCTTCCTCCTTATGGAAATGCTGATAACAGTGACCCTTTTAGAAACAGAGCAAAAGAAGGGAACTCGACATATGGATGATAAGGTTGTAATGGTCGTGTAATTTAAAAGAGCTATGAACATTTGACCTACTATTGTACCTGAAGTTTGCCTGTTGAATAAATAAGTAATGTTAGAAAAACAAGCTAGATTTCCAGTAATTAGTGATTCACTGATGTCGGTATCTATAATAACACAGTATCCATGTCTATATGTTGTCCTGCTATTTGGCAACATTACCCTGGAGTGAGTGGATCTGTATTGGTATAAGGAAGGCCCCTTCAGCTATATTGTAATTAGCCTTTTTTATGCCAGGAATATTGCACATACTGAGTGAGAATCAGGTTGATTGCCAATATAGGTTTCAGTGCTGCATTGCCCATATTAGTACAAATGATTTATGTGAAGCCCAAGAAAAAGATATTACTTCATACATGTAAAATATTATGCATTTTTCTAAACCAAAAGGAAAAGCATTTACCACTATCTACCCCCTATCTCAACTATGACTTCAAAACTTTATGACTTTTAAGTCTGACTAGCATCACATGCAAAGCCATGGAAAGAGTTATCATAGAACTAATCAATGAGGACATTGGGAACCTCCAAACATTGTACCCTTCTTAGTTTGGATTCATCAAGGGTAGGTCATGCTTACTTAGGATGGTGGATTTTTTGAAAAGGTCACCAAAGCAATGGATGAAGGCAAGATAGTACACACCACATACTTCAACCTGGCCAAAGCTTTTGGCACAATTTCCCAGTCAGACGTAGCATAAAAACAAAATAAACTTGGAATAAACCCCCATGCCCCCTTGTGGATTGCCAGCTGGCTCATAGATAGGATGAAGGAAAACAAAATAGGGGAAGTTACCACTGCAAAGAGACCAGTCACCAGTGGAGTGCCCCAGGGTTCTGTGATGGGACTTCTTCTGTTTGGCATCTACTTTTCTGAAATAAAAGCCAATACTAAAGGGCTCCTTCTGACTAAGCTTGCAGATAACTGCAAGCCAGGATTAGTCATTTAATCCCAAAATGACTTAGCCATCCTATAGGAAGTTTTGCCCCAAATAAATAACTGGTGCCAAAATCATGGACTGAAATTAAAGGACAAAAAATGTATTATTGTAGCCTTTGTGAAGTCATTTACCATAGGGAATACCCTGTTGACAATATGGCCCTAAGAGCTGAACCAGTTGTTTTCGAATTGGGATCTTATGTGGACAGTAAGCTAACTTTTAACCAATATGTGTCCATTGTTGTAAGAAAGTCCTTCTATATTACACAGCTTATAAACAAGGGGATTGTGTCTAGCTCTAGGGATATCATTGTCCCCTTTTACTTATTCCTTGTTAGACTAATTATTGAATATAATGCTTCTTTTGGTATATATTGGTCTACACACATACAACAACTGGAATGCCCACAGAGATACCTTATTAAAAGGATACAAGGCATAAACAACATGTCTTTCATGGACTGACTCAAAGCCCTGCCACTGTACTCAGTATCCTACAAACTGCTAAGAGGTGGCCTGTGTTTGGGATACAAGGCATTCTATGACCCAGTACAAGTACAAGTAACCAGCATATGAACAAGTCAAATAGCATCAGAATACTTACATACATATCCATATTTCAAGCATGGACATTAATACCCTTCTATCCTGCCAATATACAGAAACAATTGTTCCCTTAATAAGTGTCCAGGCTGTCCTTAAAAATGTCTAAACTAGTGTTGCTTTAATGTAATTTGCTAGTCTGTTTCATGCATCGGCTACTCCCTCAGAGACCCAATTAGTACACTTCTCATTCTTATTGAATCTTCTACATAGGTTGTCTGGTAATTCTCTAGTACGTTTAGATAACCCCAAACATTCCCAGAGGTAGTTGTCTCTAAATGCCTATATACATGAATTAGGTACTAGTTCAGCTATTTTGGTCTTTCATAGTAACTTAAATTTTCACATCCATGGATGCTCTTGGTATATTTCCGCAGTACCTTTTGCAGTTTACTCATGCTTGTTTTTCTATGACATTTCTGTATTGTTATTCTATGCCCCAGTTTGGGTGTAATGTAACTAACAAATAGTGACTTCATCATTTCTGATTTTTTGGACTTCATAAATCTTTTTATACAGCCTATAGTTCTGTAACTGTCATTAACCAATTGGTTGATATGATTAAAAAAAACTTAAAGCTGGATCTTACCATATACCCAGGTCCTTAAATGAATCTACAGTTTCAATCACTGTGTGCTGTATTAAATATTTACCTTTCAATTTACTTCTCCCAAAGCTCATATGTTTAGTTTTTGATGTATTTATCAGCATATTATTCTCCTTTATTTATTTATTATTTATTTATTTGACATTTGTTGACCGTGTTAGGCTGGCTGGGCAGAAAGTCCATTTTCGGCAGAGACCCGAGGAGAAAAGCTCCAGAGAGGTACATAAGATACAGTTACCAATAAAATAGTAATTGCTACAGTAAAATAGTAATCATATATATAAAAATAAGCTAAAGAAATTGTATATAAAAATGTATATAGCTAAAAGAAAGTGTCGATAAATAATGTATATGGTTAAACTATGTATTCTTACATACACAGCTATTGAATCTAAAGAAATAAGGTATACTCATTTTACACTGTAAAGAAGATTTTGCAAAATCTGTTGTAAGTTTCAAGTCTGATCTTATGGAAACAAAAGGGGTGAGATAAAGGGGGTAGGTAGAAAGTAGAGGGGAGGGAAAGAGAGGAGGGTGTTATGTAAGAAGAAGGGAGGTTGGTTAGGTAGGGTCAGCAGAAGTACAAGTCCACAATTTGAATAGATAGTCTTTCAGAGTTTTTTTAAGCAAATTATGTTAATAATTAATCTTACATGCCATGGTAGTTTATTCCATGCATTAGTGACAGGGTGGTTATAGAATAGTTTGCCAGTGGTTTTGTTTGGTTTATAGAGCTGAAGGAGAAGTTGGTTTGAACTGCACAGTGTATGGCTAGGAATAAAGGGTATAATGAGGTTGGAGAGATCAGGACAGGAGTGGGGTTGATTTAATATGGAGTGGGTGAGGTGAAGTTGAGGCAAGAAGAGTTGGTGGTGAAATTCAAGCCAGTGAATGGTTTTAGGAGATAGGCAGTGGTGAGAATGATAAGGTTGTTTGGCAGCAAATCTAACAATTTTATTATATGCCAGTTCAAGCTTAGTTAAAGTATTTGTCTGGAGGTGAGTGGGGATAGGTGCTGCATATAGTAGGGTTGGTAGAAGATAAGCTTGCGGCAGAGAGAGTTTGGCTTTGTCAGGAATTTTTTTATTTCTATAGAGTAGGCCAAGTTTTTGGAGGGTCTTTTTATGGAATTTTGTATATGAAGATCAAATTTAAGTTGATTATCGAGTATGACCCCTGAGAGCTTGGTGTGTGGTTCGACCTTGACAGTTGTATTGTTTAGTGAGGTAACGGTGAAGGTGGATTTGAGATATTTGAGGGATTTGAGGAGGACGAGGTAGAGTTTAGTTTTATTAGGGTTAAGAAGGAGTTGGTTGCAGTTTAGCCATTTTTCAACTGAGTGTAGATTTTTTTTGTAAGGGTGAGAAGGTGAGGTAGCAAATCAGAGGTAGAAATTATAGTGGAGTCATTAGAATATTGTATTAGAGAGGGGTGAAGGCAGGCTTAGTGGAGATTTTTAGTGAAAATGTTGAATAGAAGGGTACCAAGTATAGAGCCTAGGGAAACCCTGATAGAGACTGGAAGGAAAAGGGAGGATGCAGACATTCATTTCACAGCCTGAGAGCTGCTGGAGAGAGAGGCCTTAAGAACCAGCAGAGAGTAGAGTTGGAGAGATTAAGGTTACACAGTTTGTCAGAAGATGTTTATAAGAGACAGTGTCAAAGACTTTAGAGAGATCAAGGAAAAGACATGAGACTAGTTTGCTGTGGTCACGAGATGTACAGATACTATGTATAAAGGATATTAGAGCAGTGGCAGTACTGTGATTGGGATGAAAACCATGTTGGGTAGGGGTAAGGGGATTTTCTTAAAGTAGATGAGCAAGAAGCTGTTTATGAATACATTTTTTAAGAAACTTTGAAAGGGGAGACAGGATAGCAATAGTTCTGAAATTAGAGAGGTCAGCATAGTTGCCACCTTTATGCAGGGGAATAACATATGACTTTTTTCAGATTTCAGGGACTATGTTTTATTGGATTGATCTGTTGATAAGTATGGACATGGGATAGGCAACGGATTTTGCTGCAGATTCAAGGTAGAGGGGAGGTAAGTTATTGACAGAAGGAGAACATGGTTTGAGCTTACTAAGCAGTGATCTAACATAGGAGTGGGCATGGGTTTGAGCATTAAGGGGGTTGAGTGGGAGGAAGTGATGGTAGAGATAGAGGGGTAGGTATTTAAGTCATTTTTAATTAATTTTTGTATGGAGTCAATGAAGAGGGTGTTCAAATGTGTAGCAGTTTGTATGGCAGAGGTGTTAGGGGAAGGGTCAGGTGCAGCGGGGGGTTACCAGGGTGTAACAGTTTGTTGACAGCATGCCAGATTTTTTTCCTTTGCCCCCAAATGGTCAATTTACTCAAGCTCTTTTGCCAACATGCCCTATCTGTAACACATTTAATCAGTCTGCACAATTTCAAGTCATCTGCATATAGACTGTAAAACACCTCACATGAGAAAGATAGATATGAAAGATACAATCTAAACAAATATGGGCCTAGGGCAGAGCCATGTGGGACACCCTGACTGTAACCAAGAATTTCACCTGTCCAGTTGTTGTGTGATACTTGCCATATCCTATTTGTAAGCAATGCAGCTATCGATGTTATCAAGAGTACATCAATGCCTAGTTGTTCTAATTTATTGATCAGTGTTTTGTATATGAAGCTGTCGAATGCTGAAGTAAAAAAAATATAAATTACATCACAGCACAATTTTTCATTCATAGCTGTTATATTATTATAGAACATCATGTTACAGGTGGTAATAGATCTGTTTTCAACATACGCATGCTAATATATGGTTTCAAGTCCCAACCTATCCATTTTTGACAATAACTTATCCAATATTACATTCTCCATTATTTTTTTGCAGCATGAAAGTAGACTTAAGGGTCTATATAACTCTGAGTTTGTCATACTCCACTTTCCATTAATGACAGGATTAATAAGTGAGTGTCTCCACTCTTGAAGAATCTCACTATATTTATACAGCCTAGAAAATAATATATATAATGGTACTATAATTTATTGCTGAAGCATTCTCAAGTCATTATTACTAATTCCATCTTCTCCCTGTGCTTTGTTTGGATCCACATTGCATAGTTCTTTTTCAATATAATCTAATCTGGTTTCAGTATCTGAGATCACCTGGATGTCAATAGAACAATTTGTCAACCCCTTTGTGGAGCCAAACTGTTTGCATATGATTTTGTAAATATATCTATAATCTGTTGCATCTGAGAATAAATTTTAGAAACCACACACAGCTTATAAAACTGTATGTCTTTACTCATTTCACATCTTATATATCTATAAAAATGGTTTCCTACTATGTTCAATATCTTTACATAAATTTTCTTCAAATTTTTCTTGATCTTGTCTCACAAAGTGCTTAATTTGTTTGCTCAGCTTGCTTATTTCAGTTTTTAAAGGAGTACTTTGACCACATTTCCCTTTCTTATATTTTTTGTCTCTTACCTTAATCAAGTATATTGTTCTTATGGAAATATATCCTCCTGACATTGTGTTCCTAGATTCTGATGTCAAACATTTTTTTTTTTTTATTTTTTGCATTGAAACAATTTCTGTTTCAAACCTTTCCACATTCCTTCTGCAGTTTTCAACTGAATGCATCACTCCAATTAATCTTACATAGTTACTATTTTACTTTCATATAATCTGTTATTAATCTTCTATGCATTGGTTAAGATTTCATTTTGGCAGAATTATCTAGCAACAAACCTTAATAACCTCATGATCATTGCACAGAAACGGTGGTAAAACTGACTTGAAGTAACAGTAATTTCTTTAGGAACACAAACAATCCCCAGAATTCATTAAGCTCCGCGCAGGAATAGTGCTATTCCTGCACGGAATGGATAGTGGCTGTGTAAAGCAGCAGTGCACCTTGCATACTAATGAAGGCGTGTTGCTGTATGCTTTATACAGATACGCTCCATGTACAAGCACAGGGGGAATGTCCATGTAGTGCATGGACACTAAACACACCTTCTGCACTCAGAAAGTGCTGTACGGCACTTTCTAAGCCATACTAGCTTAATATTAGAGCGTAGCTCTAATATTACGCAAGTATTTCAGTATTTCTATGGACACTGAAATGAAAATGGCAAACAAGAAAGCAATGCAGGGGGGTGTGTTACAGCTTCTGTGACACACTCCCTGTGTTACTAAAGCACCGTATGGCACTTCAGCATTCTGCAAAAGCAGGCAATGTATGCAAATGCACACTGTACCTGTCAACCATACAAGTGTTCACAGAATGTCCAGATATGCATACCTGTCAAACTCTTAATGCCAAAAAGCTGGACAAAGCTTGAGAAAATGGGGGGACAAATAGGGACATATTTTAAATATTCCTCTAATAAACTAAGTTGCTAGAGAATAACAGGGTTTGTCTTAACATTCTGAAGAATTTGAAGTCTGAAACTCAAATGTTATGTCAATATTTAGTGACTTCAATCCTGAGATCATTCCAGTGATTTGCCAGGAAAAAAGAGGAACACCCCAAAATATGAACTGAAAATCTGGACATTCTGTGAAAATCTGTACAGTTGAGGGGTATGTACCATGGAGCTTACCTCATAACTATCTTTGAAATGTGTACAGATAGTTGACTGATATATTTTGGTGTGTTCCCCCAAAAATGTACACCTCCCTGACTCCAGAGGACCAAAACTAAAAGCTAATTCAAAATCTATGTATTCTAACAACTTTCTAAGTTTATAAGAGCAATACACAGATGATGGTGCAGAAAGCAATGTGCAAACCCCTACAGTAAATAAAAATAAAACACATATGTAATGTTTTTTCTGTCTGCAATAAAGTTTAAGCATAGGTGAGCAAGAGTGTGCACACTGATGAAGGACTTTGTCCGAAAGCTTTAGTATTTGTATTAAATTCAGATTTTTAGTTCAGTACTGTGAAGCTGTTTTTTTCTATTGATTTCTTTTTTTTTCTCAAATATTTTTTTTTTATTTTCAATTAAAATAACATTTACAGAATATTTTTAAATATCATTTTAAACAACTACATATAATATTTACAATAGCCTGACTTTCAGTTATATACTGTATGTTATTAAATATAGAATTAACAGATCAGTTATCAGAGATACAATATTGATTATTGCAGAGTGTCCAACAAAGATATAACTTTCTTCTAAGGATTATTTACCAATGGCCTGGGATATATTTGTAGTTCTTTGATTTTTATTTCCATCAATGCAGTTGTCTTCAGTAAAGTGTAGAATTCTTCCAAGGTTGGGGGTGTATTTGAATTCCACCTTCTGGTTACACGTTTCCTAGATATAGCAAGTATCATCCATAACAAATACATATTTCTCTTATTCAGGTAGGGACCTTCATTTATATTTAGTATAATCAATACTTTAGTTAAGGTAAATGATTCCTAAATAAAGCTTGTAAAAAATTATTGATTCCATTCCAATATGATTTAATTTTATTACATTCATAAAAATATGAATCCAGTCTGCTTTATTTGACTTTTCACACCTCCAGCAAAAAAACATTTGTAATAGTACTGATCTTTTTAATTCTATATGGTGTTAAAAGTGCTCTATGTAAGTATTTCCAGTTAAATATTTTCCAGTACTGTGTGCTAGAGGTATAATTAACTGATAGTAAGATGTTAGTTTTAATTTCTTCTATTAACTGCAATGACTGACCTTCTGTTAAGAACTGCCAGTATGATGGTTTGGGAATTGTTTTATATGTTATTAACTCTTTATATAGATTTGAAATGGAATTTTTCTTTTCACAACTATTATATGTAAATTCATACAGAAAATGTATTAGATTTGGAATATTTTTAAATGAGGAATTATTAATTAATCTGCATAAATCTTGAGTGTACATTAGAATGCTTTGTAAGGTTAACCAGTCCTGTGTTGGAATATTGTAAGCGGTTTTTATCATATGTATATCTAAAACATTTAATTTATTTACACATTGAAACCAGCATAAGAATCCATTTTGTTCCCAGGAGGTTATTGTTTCCCTATATATTTTGTGAGGAAAGTTCTTAGTGATAGTAAATGGGGTTAAAGGTCAAACCAAAGTTTTAGATCTATATTTGCATTGATAAGTTTCCTAAAGGAATTGTAATGATGAATCAGTGTTGTTTTAGAAGGTTTTGTCATATTATATTGTATACTTATGCATAGTATGTACCAGGGTTTGTTTGATTTGTCTACTATTCATTTTTTAACAGATTAAATTCATTTGTTAATATAGCCATTCTTAATTCTTTCCAGTTGGCAAAATAATTTGGGTTTATCCAGTCTATTGTAGTTTTAAGCACAGATGCTTCTATATCTGTTTATATTTCTGGGAAGTTCAATCCTCCTTTTTTTTCCAGGGTCTAATGTGATGAGTTAGAGCTACTCTATTCTTTTTGGGATACCATAAAAATTTTATTAGACATGAGTTTATTTCTTTAAGAATGCATCTTTCAGGAATTAACTGCATTGCTAATGCTACATATAGTATTTTTGGCAACAAGACCATTTTTATTAATTGCAATCTGTCTTCAAAAGTTAATACAATTTTGTTCCACTTTTCTATATATATTTTTATTGTTTCAATAATGTTTTTATAATGTATTATTATTGTTTCATTTATATTTTTGCATGACAATATTCCTAAATAATTTAGCGCAAGTTCTTGTTTTCCTAAGATGGATTTATCTGTAACTTGTAGTTCTTTTTTCTTATTTAAAAATAGAAATTTTGATTTTGTTCTATTAAAGTGTAGACCTGAAATCTTATAAAATTTCTCAATTACTTCTTCTAACTCTCCTAATGACTCTCTGGAGTTTGATAGGGTTAATAAAATATCATCAGCAAAAAGCATTATTTTAGATATGCACTGGTCATAGACTTCTATTCCTTTTATTCTTGTATTATTGCGTATTATTTCTGCAAGTATTTCTATAGCCAAAGCAAATAAAATAGAAGAAAGGGGTCATCCTCATTTAGTACCTTTTGTTATATAGATAGATTCTGAGGTGAAAGGACTTAATTTAATGTAGGCTAAGTTATTAATATATATATATATATATATATATATATATATATATATATATATATATATATATATTTTTTTTTTTTTTTAGTAATAAGATGAAGGGAGGAGAACATTCAAATAATGCTAAAGTTTTAAATAGATATTCTCAGTTGAGGGAATCAAAGGCTTTTTCTATGTCTAATCCAATTACAAGTGTTTCTCTATCTTCTTTATGCACATAATCTATAAGAGTAAGTATCCTTTTAATATTATCGTGTGTGTGCCTGTTATATAAAAATCCAGTTTGATCATTATTAATTGTCTCTGAAAGTGGGATTTTCATTCTGTTAGCTAGGATTGACATGAATATTTTGTAATCATTATTCAGTAATGATATAGGTCTGTATGAGGTGCAAAGGTCTGATGGTTTATTATCTTTTAGAATTGGTGTTATGAGAGAATATTTCCATGAGGGTGGTATTTTTGTTTCTGACTGGACTTCTAGCAAAGTTTTATGAAAAAAGGAGATTACTGTTGAAGAGAAGAGTTTGTAAATTTTACCATCTATCCCTGGAGCTTTGTTAGATTTACTTTCTTTTATCTTGTCAACAAAGTTTTCATGATTTTTTTTTATATTGATAAAGTTTGCATCTAAGTTTATTTGGTTGGTATCTAAATCTTCTTTATTGAAGTGTTCCATATACTGGAACTGAAATGCTTCAAGGATGTCTCCTATATCTGATACTTTTTTCCCTTTCTTTTCATGATATATACTATTAATGTTATTTGCTTTAGATTGTATTTTAATTCTTGTAGATAAGTTATGTAGATATCTGGGGTAGGTGGCTAATGAGTTTATTTTTAATTTTTTCAAGGCTAGACAAGTTTTGTGTGTTAGAATTTCATTATATTGTTTATTTAATTCCTCTATTTCTTTTTTGACTTCTGGACAATTCTGATTTTTTTTTTTTTTAGATTTTGCTGTTAAGAGTCTAGTTTGCAAGTCCAATAATTCAGTTTCCCACTCTCTAGTTTTGTTTTTGTACCAGCTAAGGGTCTTAAATAAATATGCTTTTAATGAGTCCCAAACCATGACTCTACTGATTTCTGTTGTATTATTAATTTCAAGAAATAATTGCAGTTCTGACAACATCCGGGGTCTGAATTCTTTAATTTTCGTGATATATGATGGAATTCTAGTTGAGAGGATTAAAGGTTTAAACTCTATTTGAAGTTTCATTATCAGAGTCATGATCTGAGAAGGGGCATGGAACTATTGATTAGTTGAGGATTTTTGTTTGTAAATATTAAACTACAAATAATTTATCTATTTTGGTTTGTGTTCCAAATCTATGGTCTTTATGGGAAAATAATAATGATTTATCATCTTTTACTTTAAAAGTGTCTATTAAATGAAATGAATCAATCCATCTTTTTAAGGATTTTGAAATAGTTGCTATGCGAAAAGACTTCTTGGTGGTTTCAGAAGCTTCTAAGGTACAATTAAAGTCTCCTCCCAATATAAGATTTCCTTTATAATTGTTGGAAATAAAATCTAGGTGTTTTTAACTGTTCCTGCTCCAGTTCCTGGGAACCAATATAGATTAGCTAAGGTCCATATTCTGTTATTAAATTTAATTATAACAAATGCTAGTAGACCTTCTTTGTCTTCATATTTATAAATAACTTTTGGAGTGATTATGTTTTTCTTCCAGAAAATTGATACTCCTTTTATCTTTGTTCTATAGGAGGATTGAGCTAAGACTGTATAGTCCTTAGGGTTCCAAATAAAGCTATCATTAGTCTTAAAATGCATTTCCTGGAGAAATACTACTTGTGCCTTATTTAGATTTAAATATTTCAGTATGCTTGATCTTTTATTTGCATTATTTAAGCCATTAGTATTTAATGATAAGAATGTTAAATCCATTTCAAGTTATTCTTGGAAGAAACATTTTGCTTCTTTTTTTTTTTTTTTTTTTTTTTGATTATAGTAGTTATACCATATTCTCTGATATTACTTTTATGTGTGTAAACTTGGGAGTGTAATTTAATGTTCTTTCTTCTTTAAATACAAGTATGGTAAAATTCTGGTCAGGCTTTAAAAAAGTAATTCTATAAAACATTAATTCTAAAGTATTAAATACAAGTAAATATGAATTTCCCATTAAACATGGAATGAAAGTAATTCCTAATCTAATTGATAAAGATAGATATATTGGATTATCACTCATACCTTTAACCAATAATACCAACTGTGCTCCACATGCTAAATTATTTTATGGAGAGTTTTCTTAAACGTGCTATGAAATTCTGTATTATTCTATTATTGTTCTATAGTATTTTATATATCAGGATGGAATGTTAGTAGTGTAAACAGTGATTATGTTGACTTAGAAAATATCCAATATTTAATTACCCTTAAGAGATCCCAAAATTGTCAGATATGTCATTTTGGATAAATTAAATGCAACAGAGGAGCATACACTAAATAAGCCAACAACAAATAGATTATTACTAAAATAATTTTTCTAAAAGAACTCTGCAGGAGACAATGAGTGATTACCGATGAAATATGAATTTACTGTAAGTGTACTGTCTTCCTTTACTTTCCCACTCTTCAGCTCACCAACTTCAACTTACACTTATGAAAAGACATGGCTTATCTGTGGTATCCTGACTCTGAGTAGAGGTGCCCTACATTCTAGTGTGCAGTGCTTTTACATATTTATAAATTTACAAAGCAGAGTCTAAGAATGAACTATGATCACCCTGGCAATTCCCATCCTGCATAGGCACCTCCTGCTTCCAGAATGGGTAATCACATCAGGTCTAGAATGAATGTGAAGGTACATATATGGTAATCAAGACTTACCTTAGGTAACTATTAATCAAATAGTATTTAGAGCAACTTAGAGAGTTCTCGGGTCAGTTAGAATACTCTTAAGCCTCTCCTCCCTTGACCAAAAACAGAGATTTTCCTTTCTTTTCTTTCCCTTGTTTTAAATCAGTACTAATAAAAGAAATTCAGCAAACATAGGCAAACAGAAATAACATTCAGTAGTCCATCTTGTACATGACTTGCAATCCATTAAACAAGTTAGTGACTAACATCACTTTAGAAAACATTATAAAGACAAATTAGAAATAATTTCCTAGCTCTTTAAATTTTCTGATAAAGCAAAAAGTTCACAATAAGCTATTTTAACTAAAAGTATAAAGCATTCAATTTTTCCTTGCATGTATACATTTCTACTTATATTGTAGTGTCAATAGCTGTCTTTGAAATCTGTACAATACTTTACTTCTTCAAATCATTCCTTTTTCAATTCAGGTTTTGTTTTGTCAAAACGGCAACAATATTTCAAGGGCACAACTAATATTTAGACTGATGTTTCAAATAAATAATTTGTCAGTTGCCAATTGAGTTAGTTTAGAATGTATGGTTAGTACAAATATAGCATGTTGCAAAAATAATATGTATTTTTCCGTGTGCTCTAGAGACTGTCATATGCAAGTGACATATATAATGTACCATATATAGAGCAGATAGCTTATGGATTCAGGATGTTAAAGTAAATTATGCTTTTTAATCAGGCAGTCTCATCTAAATTCACAAGTCATTTAGGGACATTTCAGCTGAGTTTCCAGGAATGTGTAGCCCAGTGTGAGTAATTGAGTCCACTTTTCCTCATAAACATATGTCACAATTCATTAAACAAAGCAGAGTCTAACATCTGTCTAATAATCATTATAAAGACAAAGAATAGTAATTTCCTAGCTCTTCAAACTTTCTGATATTGCATAATGTTGACAGTAAGCTATTTTAACTGGAAGACTAAAACATTTCAATACTTCCTTGTGAATATATATTTTTACTTTTACTGTAGTGTCAAGAACTGTCTTTGAAATATATGCATTACTTCAATTCTTTCAAGTCATTCATTTTACAGTTCACATTATATTTTGTCAAAATGTCAATAGCATTTCAAGGGCACATTTAATATTTAAACTGATATTTTAAATGAATAGCTATCAGTTACCAAGTGAGTTTTGTACAGAGTGTAAGGTAACTGCAAAGATAACATGTTGCAAAAAGTAATATGTATCTTTTCATGTGCACTAGAGACTGACAATTTCAAGTAACATATAAAATATAACTTTTACAGTGCAGACAGCTTGTGAAATCAGCATGTTAAACTGAGTAATACTTTATATTATACCATGACCCCCCCCAAAACGTGCATGCTGATTGGCCAGCGTGCACATTGTAAATCGAGTTATACTAATAGAAAAAGGTCCGGTCGCCTGGACTTTTTTCCATTAGTATAACTCTACTTTTAAAACACCGTCTCGCTATGTTAAATGGGTTTAACATAGCGAGACAGCTTTAAAATAAGCAACGGAGATCTCCGTTGCTTATTTTAAAGCTGTCTCATGCTAAACCCATTTAACATAGCGACTTTTTAAAAGCAACGGAGAAAGCAAGATCTCCATTGCTTTTTACTGTTCGCTATGTTAAATGGGTTTAACATAGCGAGACAGTTTTAAAATAAGCAACGGACATCTCCGTTGCTTATTTTAAAACTGTCTCGCTATGTTAAACCCATTTAACATAGCAAAACAGTAAAAAAAAAAAGCAATGGAGATCTTGCTTTCTCCGTTGCTTTTGCCCACAGCTCTGATGTACTGCGCAGGCGTGCAGTACATCAGAACTGCCGCGGATGCAGACATCTGCGGAAGGGCAGTAAACAGGCATTATACTATGCCATTATTTAAGAAAAGTAATAGTTTCTTTTCTTAAATAATGTCATGGTATAATAGCAATAACCCACTTCTGGGTGGGTAATGCTGTATTTACCCACGGTTGGCTTTGTTTGGTCGCACGGGCTTCACCCTCGGGACCAAACCACGCCAACCGTGGGTAAATCCAGCATTACCCACACCCAGGCATGGGTTATTGCTATAATCAAGCAGCTACATTTAAGTGCACATGTAGTTTGGGAACATTTCAGTTGTGTTTCCAGGAATATGTAATCCTATGAGGATAAATCATAAAATATTACAAATAGTCCTATTGTGTATTTATTTTACCTTGCTTAGGTTGTTTTTCATTTTAATAACTAAACAACATTACTTTTTTCTGATTATTTGTTATCTGTGAGGCTAAATGCACTTCACAGGTTCACAGTGTCCTTAGAAACTGCAGCAATTGTTTACTGTTGCTATGGCAACGCAAATAGAATGTGAAGAAAGCATCACTTCTCTTAACCAACAGTACATTTCTCCCTCCTTTCTTTATATATATTTGTGAATACTAAAAGGAAATAATTCAAAGAACATACGTACATGAATGGAACATTTCAGAGTTAATCACGAACATGTCCCCAATGCCAATAAGCATAACGGTGACTATCATTAATCTAATAAATATTGTAATAACAATTAATTAAGTTCACTATTTCAATTAGTCTACCTTAAAACTAGATTATTTTAGACTATTATTTATTTATGTATAGATAGTGAGTTATTAAATATATACAGACTATATTAGTATAGTAAGTAGGAGAGAATTTAGAAAGGGAGGCAATATGCAATTAAAATAATTATGAGAAAAGACAGAAGAGAAAGAAAAGAGAAAAGTAAGAGAAAATACACATATACTATGTATGTTGATTTGTAGTATAAATATTTTATGTGCTATATAACCCTCCTTCTGTTAAAGAAAAGTACCCTGTTTTACATACATGAGGTAATGTGAAAACTCTAATGTGTCATCTATTTTCAAAAAATATAGATAAAGATTCCAGTAGTTAGTTACCTTTGTTTTAAAATGCCAAGCAGTAACATTGGGCCTTTAAAGTAATGTTAAAACAATTCATATCATAGTAGATGCATTGAGAGATTTGGCTGTAACAGTATCAGTCTTTTGCTTCTTCTTTTTGACATCTGTCCAGACATTTGTTTCTTTTGTTCTCTTGAGAGAAGGTGACATCCAATCCATATCTTCTGGTAAAGTAATCACATTATTAGTTTTAATAAATTAAGAGGCTTCCTCTAAGTCAATAAAAGTCCTCATCTCGTTGGCATACAGTATTCTTATCTTAGCTGGATATGCAAGTTGTGCCTTGATGTTATTTTGTTTCAGAAACTTTATCATTGGCCACACTTTTTTCCTTTGTTCCATTATTCTAGATGAATAGTTGTTATCAAATCTTATCAGGCTCTGTTTATATTTTAGAGGTGCCTTCCTCCAAGCAGACCTTAAAATCAGTTCCTTGTCCAAGTATGAAAGAAATTTGATAATTATTGACCTAGGAGGAGAGTTTGAGTTAGTGGCAGGTTTCCCAAGAGCTATGTGTGCCCTCTCAATGCCAAAGGAAAGTTCTTTTAAATTTAAAAAGTCAGGGATCCAACTTGAAAAAAAAGGAAATATTATCCTCACATTCTGTGTTTTCAAGTAATCCAAAAATCCTGATGTTCATAGGTTCATAGATTCATAGGTTGGTACTAGGCTATCAGCCCTAGGGCCTACACAAGCCTAGCCATAACAATTCCCTGGCTATTTCTTCCCACATTATTTACTTTCCTGGACGTGATCCCTGGGGTGAATTTCCTTTCTCCCATCCAATCATCAAGGTTCTTCTTGAAGAGGTCCAAAGAGGCACTCTGCTTGACATGTATGGGCAATCTATTCCAGAGTCTGGGGAGTCTCTGGGTCAGGAACCTATCCCTCCAGCATATTTTGTTTATTGTGATGACAAGGTTTAGATCCCTGGAGCGTGTAGCTCTGAGTGATTGGGATTTCTTTAAGTGTAGCATGTCCAACAGCTCTGGGTTTGACATGGCCTTGTATGTTAAGCCGAGATCGCCTCTGAGTAGACAATATGCGACAGAGTATAGCTGGAGTTTTTTAAGGCGGTCAGCATAGGGTATCTGCTTTAGGCCTGTGATTCTTTTAGTGAGGTATATCTGAGGCCTTTCCAGTTGTTGCAGATGTCTTGAGAGGTACATACCAAATGGGGCGTTGTATTCTATAATGGGTTTAATGAGGGATGAGTACAGTGGGACAATGACCTCCATTTTCTGGATGAAAAGCCCTTTGTGATGAGGTGTGCCACATAGAAGGATTTTCTGACTGTTGTGGCGATGTGGTTATCGAAGGTGAGACCACTGTCCACCTGTGTCCCTAAGTCTCTTATCACACTTTCTGTGTTTAGTGTACTGCCACCTATATGGTAATTCATGGATACATGCTTTTTCCCAAAGGGGATAACAATACATTTCTTGGCATTGAGCTTGAGCCCATGGCTTTGGCACCAAGCATCTGTTTCTGTAAGGCCCTTTTGTAGAGTATCCACATCATTTGGGGATTCAATAATGGCTCCCAGTTTGCAGTCATCTGCAAACTTTGTTAGCCAGAGTCCCTTAGTGTTGACCTGTACTTCAAAGAAGTAGATGCCAAACAAGAGCAGCCCCAGGACTGAACCCTGAGGTACTCCACTTGTCACTTGTCTGGAGCTGGATTTGGAGTCAGCTACTTTTACAGTGTGGGTTCTATCAGTAAGCCATTTAGCAACCCATTGGGTGACATAGGGATTAATGCCCAACTTAGTAAGTTTATCTATGATTCCAGAGTGGGGGATGGTGTCAAAGGCCTTGGCAAGGTCTAGATAGGCTGTGTGGACCACCTTACCCTTGTCCATGGCTCTGGAGACTGATTCAAAGAAGTCAATCAGGTTCAGGAGAGAAGATCGGCCCTTCACGAACCCAAACTGGGTCGGGTCCAGTGTTTGAAGGTTGCCAATGTCTTTGTTTATAAGTTTCATGATAATACGCTCCATGGCCTTGCAGATAAGGCTTGTCAGACTGATGAGATGGTAGTTTCCGGGATCCAAGGTGGATACCCCCTTGTGGATTGGGATAACTGTAGCTCTGCGCCACTCAGTGGGCATGAAACCTGAGGTGAGGCTATGATTAAACATGACACTTAGGTGAGGTGCCATTTCATATTGTAGTTCATGTAGTACACAGCCCGGGATGTCATCTGGTCCCATGGATGCTGTATTCTTGGCTTTAGAGAGTGCGTTTTGTACCTATGTGGCCGTTATTACTGGAATTTGGCAATCTTCCGGTATTGAGATGGGCCATTTAGGGGGTGAGAGGGGGGTGAAGTTGGCACTGAATCGATCTGCCAGGATATTGGCAATATCCTTCAGATCAGTATATTTAATGCCATTCTGTTTTAGCTCAGAGCAGATCTGAGCATTGCCATTTAGATTCTTGACATATTTATAGAATGCTTTGTGGTTGTCTTTGGAATCTTTGGCAATTTTATTTTCGTAACTAGCTTTGGTGGATTTTATGAGGCATCTCAGTTTCTTACTGAGGCTAGTAAGGGAGTTTTTTGCATCCTGGAATTTTCCTCTTTTCTGCAAAAGTTTCTTCCTTTTGTTGTAAAGTTTGTTTATGGCAGGGGACCACCAGATTGGCTTCCTTTTTTTTGGATGAGAGCATTTTGGTTCTATTTGGGATGTCACGATTCATGCATGAGTGGATGTGCTTGTACAGTGCCTTAGTGTAGGATTCAGCAGTTGAAATTTCAGTTCCCATCTGCATGGGTGTCATGAAGTTTGTCACTTCTGACTTGAGTAGCATGAAGCTGGCTTTGGAGAAGTTTTTTATGGTGGTTTCTTTACTGGGGTGGGGGTGGGATGTGGATGTTAAGGGTGATTAGTTTATGGTCAGACCTGACTAATGAGGGGGTGACCATAGGTATGGAGCATTGATTTCCCATGTTGGTAATGACCAGGTCTAGGATATTGGAGCCCCTGGTGGGACTATGGATTAGTTGATCCAGGGCGTTGGAATTTATGAATTCCAAGAACTGTTGCGCAAAGGTGTTGGGACATGAGTAGTTTTCCCAGTTAATGGCAGGGTAGTTAAAATCACCCAGTATTAGGGTGTTTGGTTCTATCTTAATATTTTCCAGTATGTTTAGAAAGGTGTAGTGAGAATCTTGGGGTATGGTGGGGGATCTGTAGCAAGCTACAATTTGGATTGCAGTCTTTCCTAGTGTTAGTTGCACTTGGAGAATTTCAGACACATTGTGTTGGCCAACTAGCCTGGTAGTGTGAATATCCTTGGTGAATATTGGTGATGTTATTTCTCCTCTCCCTATTTTCCAAGTCGTCTACTTTATTAACCAACCAAGTGTTTTGCTTAAGAAGCATTTCTTTCTGTGTTTCCTCTTCCTTAAGTCTGCTTTCTAAGTCATTTAGAGAAACCTCTATTCCTGTTATCCTTGACTGGCATTGTTGTAGCATTTCCTTGAGGGTGTCAGCCTGTTTTTGACTGCTTGTTTTAAGATTTTCTAGGTTCTCTTTAAAATCATCCATCTTCAAAGACAACTCCTGCAGGTTAGATGCCATCTGTTGTAGTACCTTCTTTAAGGCAGCATCCTGGTGAGGATTCCTTGAGTTGCTCATTTTAACAAGTGAATATATCTCCAAGCTTTTTGTCAGGAAATTATTTGTAAAATTTCACCAAAGTTTCTAATTATGTAAATTAGACCTTTAGCTATAAGATTTTATACTTTGAAGAAAAAAATAATATTTTTCTTGTCATATTGAACTAGTTATATGGAGTTCTAAAATACTGCTGCTTTCAGTTAGCCATTCCGGCTCTGCCTCCTTTTATTGATTTCTGTTTGCAAGCTTCACTTTATCACAATCATGCTTTTTTCATTTTGTACATTGCTCAGCTATGCTTAGCTTAGCTTACACATCCCAATGAGTTAAATACAAATAAAGCCAAAACAGAGTAAAGTGAAATACTGTAGTGGTTACAGCTTTCACCTATCAAGCAAGCATTCACGTTTCAAATCCCCATTCAGCCTATTCATTTCTATATGTTAAAAAAGCATGAAAATATATTTTGTTATCAGTAGGTAGTGAATAATATATTTATTTGTTAACCAGGGTAGTATAGCAGGTCCAAATGTGAGGTGTCAGTGTAGAACAGATGTGAAACCCCCACAGAAATGAAAAACAAAATGAAATGCACAAACTACTATAAAGCAAATACAATACTGGCTTATGGAATAAAGAAAGAATCGTATCTAATATTAAGCGCTTTTCATTTACTGCATTAGTAAACTTCATCAGACAAAATCAGTATAACAAATTCACGACAGTTAAATAGTTTAAAATTTGGTGCCCTTTTTCTAAAACAGAAAATGACATCACAAACCTAAAGATTATGCTAATTCCCCATTGCATGTACCATTGTTATGAGTAAATGGATATTCATGTATATTACTAAACATTCCAAATACACCAAATACAAACAATATATACAACTATATAAATTAAAAATTATTATAAAGTGCCTAAGATATTAAATTAAGTGGGTATACATTTGTATAAGTAAAATATTCATTTTAAACAAAACTTGTCATTGCCAAAGCAACCAATTAGAGGCTTTTATTAACTTTGTTTCAATCTCTCTGGCTGTTGCTTCATCCCATTTCATATCATGTACATTTGAACTTCTTATTCTTTCTTTTACTTCTTATATCCATTTAGCATCTTTGTTATGTTCCACAGGATCTTGATAAATATTTCTCCAATATGTATCTATTTCTTCTTTTTTGGTGTTCTTTCAATTCCTTTTGCCTTGTTTCCCAATTCTTTATAAAACTTGTTTGGGTCATCAATAAATTGCTTATTTTGTCTTCTCTTTCAGCTTTCCCTCTTAGGGGTAGCCACAGTAGATCATCTGTTTCCATTTCTTCCTGTCCTCTGTATCTTGGTCTGTCACACCAACCACCTGCATGTCCTCTCTCACCACATCCATAAACCTTATCTTAGGCCTTACTCTTTTCCTCTTACCTGGCAGCTCCATTCTTTCATTTACTCGTGAATAATGGTACATGCAATGGAAGAAGTAGCATAATCTTTAGGCTTGTGATGTCATTTCCTGTTTTAGAAAAAGGGCACCAAATTTTAAACTATTTAACTGTTGTGAACTTGTTATACTGATTTTGTCTGACGTTTACTAATGCAGTAAAAGAAAAGTGCTTAACATTAGGTACAACTCTTTCTTTATTCCATAAACCCCCAAAGAAACACAAGTGTCCCATACAGCATAGCCACAAAAGAATGTATTGTAATGAAAGCACATAGGAGGATGTTATGGAAGGTAGACATACATATCCTAATATGTCATTTATGAGGAATCAACCCCACAATACTGATAGTCTGTAAAACAAAAGCTGAACAATGCTAATTTGTGCTCAGCTATGCTTAGTCAGTATAAGCATTGCTTAAATGTAAATTCTAAGCAAGAATTAGTGTAGCTAAGCAGATTTTCACACTCGGAAACAGTGCTTAGCATCTATCCCTTTAAGCAATGCATATACCAGCTAAGCGGGTTTGCCCGGTGCTTAGCTTAACTTAGCATATTCAAAACCATCCAAAGGGTGGACAATCGGCTGTATTTAAACCTCACAGGTGGGAATACATCATATAACTGGTTGTAGCTCCCCACTGTAGGCACTATGGCTGGTGTTGCAGCTAGTGTGCATTTTCATATGCAGCACTGGGGTATACAGGAGTCCAGGGTCATGGCTGAACACCTTGTAAAAAAACATGATCTGAGACTGCTGCAGGACCAGTACCAGGGCTCTCAATACAACGCAGAGGCCTGAGAAGGTCTCATCCACAATCTCAGCAGTGCCACTAGTATCCCTCAGACTGGTGAGCAGGTCTGGCACCACTTTGCCAACTTGAAGTGGAGGAAGAGGGAGCTCTTGGACCAGTGGGTCCAAGATGCACAGCAGAGGGATATCCCAGGTATGTGTAAGTATTAATATCAATAACTCTTTACCCAAGTCCAATCTGTATATGTGAGAGATAGGTATGTATAAATGTTTCTCTAGCTTCCTTACAGCTCCAGCTGAGTGGGCTGTGAACCAGGAAGCCCATGCAAGCAGGGTGCTAAGGCTGCATTGTGACGTTGGTGGGTAACAATCTAGTTTGTAGTATTCATACCAAATAAATATAAGAGTAGAATGTCACCTTGCAGTATTAAAAAGGGGTATGGTTTGTACTGAATAAACCAGACAATATTACAGTAATAGTGTTGTATAGGTTATATATAAATAACCCTGGAATGGTCGTGTTTACTTTGGTATTATATGAATTGAAATGTGTACAGGTTATGCATGGCAACTATAGCTCTGAAAGCATTAAACAATCAAGTCACATCTGACAAAGTTAGTGCCTTTATAAGACACAAGATTAACTGATATGAAAGATTTCATGCACCAAGATCTAATATCTGAATAGTAATGTTGTGTTAACCACAGTTTTTCACACTGTGCTATGTCAAAATGTATGTACAGGAATATATGTATACGAATGTTCCAATTACAAGGTCAGATTGTACAACCAAGAGAGTATTAGACAGAAAACATTCAAAGAAGAGACAGTAGTTTCTCAATAGCTTGTTCTGCTGAAACACAAAACCTTCTGTTGTATTTTATGCACAAACAGACATGGCTTGAATCCCGGTAGTGGTAATAAGCTGCATGCATAATTTCACCTAGGATTTTGTGAATATGTGTAGAAACAGTCAGGTAGTGTACACAGAAATTTTTACCACAGGTTTGCCAGGTAAGAAAAGGTATAAAGTAGCTATAAGAAGGCTGCAGTTATACTGTGTCCGACACCCATGGTCCAACCCAAGGCTGCAAATGACAGCAAGATAAGTACAGACACCAAGTAGCCTCCCCCAAGAAATGTTCAAGTGTCATGCTGTCACAGCTACTGGTCAATGCTGCCAACAACCAGGGTGACCGAAAGAAACCAAGGCAGAGTATGACAGCACACACACACACACACACACACACACACATACACACACACACACACACACACACACACACACACACACACACACACACACACACACACACACACACACACACAGTATGAGTGCACATATGTAACCCTGACTATGTGAATATGGGTAGAAACAGTCAGGTAGTGTTAACAGAAATCACCTCCACAGGTCTACCAAGTAAGAAAAGATATAAAGTAGCTATAAGAAGACTGTAATTATACACTGTGTACAAACATACCACTGACTAACCCAAGGCTATAAGTTGTTGTAATAATACCTGCAGAGTAATGATTAGAGCAATGATCATTAAAGCTGTGAGCACTGCAAGAATCTACATTTGTTAATTGACATCTCTCTCCCCACCTTATCTTCACCAATACTCTAAACACATAAACAAATGGGTATGTTTTTCATCAAACCTACTGTTGGGACATGTGTCCTATTGTTCTACAAATATTGAAATGTTTTCCAGTTAATGTTCTCTATTCAATTACTATCGTTGGTGGCCGGTTGCTATCAATGTAACTTGCATGCTGGTGTAATGCTCACTGTGGTTCCATATATGCATGTGTTCTGTTTGCTATGCAGATGTTCCAAATCTGTTGTTTTGAGTTAATGGGAATACTCATGCATGCTGTTATAACTAATCCTGGAATGTGTTTTTTATGACTAACCAACATATGTTTTAAAACTGCAGCACCATAGCACATCTGGGAAGACCGATTCCAGTGGATCCACCTCTTCCACCTCATCTGGACATGGCACTGGGACCCAGAACATCTGGGACTCACCCTGGGACCTCCTCACCCACTGGTCATGCACCAACTTTGGGTGAAATCACCTGAGGGGATGGGGCTCATCCACCCTTGGGTGCAGGCATGGACAGGATCCGGTCACCCGAAGCTAGGTCAGGGTTCTGGCATGTAGGGAGCTCTGCAAAGAATTGGGAGATCTGCTACTCCAGCTTGAAGGCTGCATGGCACATTTAGTGGGTCAGCCAGCCCCTCCTGCTCAGCCCCCAGCACACCCACCTTTGGGACTGTGAAGGTGCAGTGGTGACTGCCAATACTTGGGGACCTCAGTCCCACTGAATCCATTTGGAGGTTCCTGGGCTTCTGACTACCAAACACCCCTCACCATCCAAGATGTTTATCCCCCACATGTGTCAGATACTGCCCCTGCATGATGTCTTGTCTGTCTAGTCTGTCTTTCTACCCAACCTATCTCCCCAAATATACCTACTATCCTTCCCCAACATCCCACTCTCAACTTAAAAAAGGGCAATCTGTTCCCGCCCCAAAAATGTTGCCCCATACGTAGTTCTCCATTTTACACATGTGTCCACTGGACACATGTAATCTGGTCTAATTAGCTTCACTAATACATAGACATCACATTATCGGAGTTTAAATACAGGTCAACAGTCACATGACTAGCAGCCCAATATAATCATGTGACAGCATTAATGTAATTAATACAAAAATATAAAACATAATCAAATAACAATACAGTAATAAAAATACAAAGGTATTCTGAACCATAGGACATATTAATACGCCTTCCAGGCAACATTAAAACATTAAAACATTAAAAACATATTTCATAATTTATAATTTAGTATGCTGTATCTTAATCAGTATGGGTTTAAGACTAGCCATACTGTTTAAACCTGGAAAAGTATCAGAAGCAAGTCTCAAAATCCATTGAGTCATTGATGTTGTCTATCCCACACCTAGAGGCGGTGACAAGAATAATTACCTAGAAATCAAGGAGTATGAATGGATTTTGAGACTTGCTTCTGATTCTTTTCCAGGTTTAAACAGTATGGTTAGTCTTAAACCCATACTGGTTAAGATACAGCATACTAAATTATGAAATATGTTTTTAATGTTTTAATGTTGCCTGGAAGGCATATTAATATGTCCTATGGTTCAGAATACCCTTGTATTTTTATTACTGTATTGTTATTTGATTATGTTTTATATTTTTGTATTAATTACATTAATGCTGTCACATGATTATATTGGGCTGCTAGTCATGTGACTGTTGACCTGTATTTAAACTAATTAGCTTCACAACACATTCTTGTTGTCCTCACCCCTCTCTCAGAGGTTTGAGTGTCCAAATCTACCTCCAAATTCAGTATATATGCACAGTTGTTGCTGTAGAAAAAATGGACAGCTACGGACCTTCCCTACACCCATCCAGCACATCCCTAGCTATCTTTCATATTGTTTTTCTGTCTTTGTGTCCTCTTTTTCACCACTTTCTTATCATCCCTTTTTTCTTTTCTTTTAAAGAAATTTGAGCAGGGGTAAGCGGGAGTAAGCAGTAGTAAGTGGGAGAAAGACTGCATGGTGCTAAGCGATGCCTACACAGATTAAACACTTTTAAGGCTGTCTGTCAGCATAGTTAACTGGAAGTTAGCATTGCTTACCGCCACACAAACCCACTTACAACTGCTTAAAAGTGCCTTAATCACTCTGTATCCAACAGCCCTTATTCTTCCCAGCAACAAAATAAGCAGCCATGGCAAGTCTCAAACCAGGACCCTGCACACCATAGCCACAGTAATTTACCACAAAGCCATCCGAGCTGTAGACGTGTCTGATGTTTTTTCAAACATATCATTCAGTAGAGACATTCAAAGTAGGGAAAAGGTTTGTTAAAATTAGTCAAGTTTTATACATCTATATATATAAATGTATATGTGTATGGAGATGCATATATATATATATATATATATATATATATATATATATATATATATATATATATATATATATCTATACACATATATATGGAAACATTAATACATAATATATGTAGAGATATACATATACACATATATGATAGATATATATATATATATATACATGTAAATAAATAAATACATATATATAAATACATCTGTATGTACCTAAAACAAAATATATCTATATAAGTCGAATGGTCAAAATGCCAAAACCCCAAAACCCCAATACCATGAAAGCCAAAATCCCAAACGTAAACACACCATACACCACACAACACATACACCATCCTACCCATACTACAACAAACAAACAAAACACACACAAACACAAAAACACAAATAAACAAACCTGCACTACAAATAAGCATCCCCATACCCCCGCTACTTATTTATACTAACTCCGAGGTTGCAACAAACAGAAAGACAGCAAACTCACCACTACATACTCTAGAGTCCCCTCTCACACACACATCACAAATATACAAACACCACCACTTTCAACACTTATCATACTTTTACCTGCCTACACTAACCCACACCTAAAACATCTGAACACGCTCACATAGACTCAAACACCTACCCAAAACCCTTACACAATAGTGAGTTACCTCAAATTCCAGCCAAATCCATACACTAAACTGCACATCAGGCACACAGTACATTCCACGTCATGAACCGGAACACCATAACTATGAATTTGACATTTCCGGATTTGCGGTTATGCAGTTTCACTATCTGCAACATTCGACTTTATTGGCTCGAAATACTGAAATTTGATATTTTAGTATTTTGAGATTATAAAGTGAAAGTGAAGCCGTATATATATATATATATATATATATATATATATATATATATATATATACACACACACACACACACACACACACACACACACACACACACACACACACACACACATATGTATGTGTTTATATATATATATATATATATATATATATATATATATATATATATATATATATATAGTGCAGTCCGACAGCTGAGCCATACTCTGAACCTCTTACTGCAACAAATCTGTCCAAAGGCTGTTAGAATGGGGGTCCAAACTAGGGTCCACTTTTAAACATTGCCCTTATCCCTTCCTCCCCAGCAGCAAATGTTCTGCCTCGCAAAAAAATGATAATCCCTGCCAATTGTTTAACCCAGGGCCCTGTAAATTACAATCAAAATAATGCGCCATTACACTATCTGAGCTCTATAAATAGTGATGATTTTCCAAACATATCAGCTACTACAGTCATTCTACAGTAGGGAAAGGAGTGTGTAGAATCAGTCAGGTTCTGTATATATACATGTATATATGTATGGAGATGCATATATGTGGACAAATCTATACATAATATATATATATATATATATATATATATATATATATATATATATATATATATACTGAGAGAGAGAGAGAGATACATCGATATTTATACACACACACACACACACACGCACATATTTATATATATATATATATATATATATATATATATATATATATATATATATATATATATAAAGGTGAATAAATGCATACACACACACACATGCATATATATATCTATATATATATATATATATATATATATATATATATATATATATATATATATATATATATATATATATATATATATATATATATATATATAAATATATAACAGCTACAAACACATGCAATCTGAGGGTCATGCTGCTGCACCCTACAAGTCTTAATCTGAAAATGCACTCACTGGAAGTATTCCTTAAAATGGGGAACAATGACATCTGTGCTGTAACAGAGACCTGGTTAAAGGTAGCAGGAAGCACCCCTATACTACCATCCTATAACTCGTTCCACACCTTTTGGCTGCAGAACCTGAACTGAAGCTCCAAAGGTGGTGGTCTTTCCATATTCATAAAGAATGCACACACCTTCAGAGTGGCAGACCAACATTATGCATCACTGATCCTGCAGGTGTAGGTAAGATTGGGTAATACAGTGGTTCAGGTTGTAGCTTACTATAGGTCCCCAAACATGTCCCAAGACTCACACTCCATGTCCCTAAACACCCTGGATAATATTACTGTCCACCCTAACACTCTCATACTGGTGACTTCAAGTATCCCACCATTACGTAGGAAAGCTACTCATGTACTGATGCACTTGCCCATCACATCGACCTGGTCCTTACTAACATAGGCGACTGTTACTGTACACCAATAGTCAACTCCTCCCTTGTTAGATCTGACCACAAAGTAATCACCTTTGAAAATCCACAGCCCCCCCCTGCCCAGGTAACCACCATAAAAAAAAACATTTCCAAAGCTAACTATGGCCTCCTAAAAACAGAGGTGGCTAACCTCACGGCAGCCATGCAAATGCAGACAAGTTGCATGACTGCTGAATCAAACAATGATGCACTATTAACATGTACACGAATGCATGAATTCCGCCATATCCAATAGAACTAAGACCCTCACCTCCAAAAAAGGGAAGCCAATCTGGTTATCTCTGGTCATAATGAAACTGTACAACACAAAGAGGGAACTGATACGTAATAAGGTGAAGTCCCAAGACTGGGAAAAAAAAACTTATCAGCCTCAATTAAAAGTTGATATCCCTCATCAAATACTACAAATTTAGCTGTGAAAACAGAATTGGAGCACATAGTAAAGACAACCACAAGGCCTCATACAGTTATGCAAAGAATTTCCATGGCAATACCAAGATTTGCTCTGAGGTACCAGACAATGATACCTCCTAGACTGAGCCAACAAATATTGCCAATATACTGGCTGACATATTGAGTGCAAACTTTACCTCTCTCCTTCCCCCAAGGACCAATCTCAATACCAGTACACTGCCAGGCACCCAGTATTACTACTGTACAGGTTAATACACCACTGCCAAGGCCATGAAATAGCTTCTATGGGACCTGACAATATCCCTGGCTGTATTCTACATGAACTACAGAGTGACCTGACACCTCACCTGTGTGCCCTGTTCAAGCAAAACCTCACTTCAGGCTTTGTCCCTACTGAATTTTGCACTGCTACAGTCACTCCTCTCCACAAAGGAGGTGCGACTACAGACCCTGGGAACTACTACCCCAATTGGCTGACAAGTCTGTTATGCAAATCATGCACCTAATAAACAGGGATATGGGAATCTGCAGACTCAGGATCCCACACAGTTTACTTTTCTGAAGGGTAGGTCATACCTGTTCAATCAACCTGGCCAACTTCTTGGAGTCAGTCACCTGAGCTGTGGATGAAGGCAAGGTGGCACATAAAGCCTGGCTTGATCTAGCCAAAGCCTTTGATAACATTCCCCACTCGAGAATCATGCAAAACCTCACTAAGGTAGGCATCGACCCCCATATCATTAGGTGGGTTGCAAACTGGGTCACAGATAGGACTCACAGTGTGGAAAATTTAACTCCAAGTCAGACTGCTGAGCAGTCATAAGTGGAGTCCCACAGGGTTCTGTCCTGGGTCCTCTCATGTTTGGTATCTACTTCTCTGAAGTCCATGCCAACATGAAGGGACTCTGGCTGACAAAGTTTGCAGACAATCGCAAGTTGGGAGCTATTATTAACTACCCTAGTGATGTTGGTATCCTACTGAAAGGCCTCACTGAGACCAATGACTGGTGTCAGAGCCATGGCCTTAAGCTCAGTGTCAGAAAATTTGTTGTCATCCCATTTGGTGAAAACCCTGTTCCCATGAATTACCACATCGATGGTAGTCCCCTAAACAAAGAAGGCATTATAAGGGATTTGGTTACACAGGTTGACAGCAATGTCTCTTTTGACCATCACATTGCCACTGTGGTCAGAAAGTCCTTCTATGTGGCACATCTCAGTACTAACGCATTAGCATCCAGGAAGGAATAGGTCATTGTCCCCCTGTACTCTTCTTGACAGTTTGTTTCAGCATTCATATTCCGATGGATGTGAGGTAGGTAAATTAAATGTATGTCCTCATTTTCTTACAACAGTCATATCATTACAGTGATTTACCAGATAAATGATAATAATCTGTAAAACAGGCCAGAAATATGAGCAATAAACCTGGACACCCTGAAACAATCCAGCTAGGTACGTGGTATGCTCAGAACCCCTTACTGCAATGAATCTGGATCAAGGCTGACAAAGTGGTGGGTGGAAGCCATGAAAATGGGGGTGTATCTGAAGTACTGGCATGGGTAAGCTAACACAGTTGCTGTAGTAACACCATCCTGTGTGTTCTAATATATATTTAGTGAAATGCCACAAGTAATGTAATTAGGAAATCTGCTATGAGTAATTACACATGAATTTGTAAATATATCAGGCACTACAGGGATGTAACAGCACTGACAAACAGACACAAGTGTGAAAGTGCATACCCACAACCAATATCACCACAGCCACAGTCACATACTGGTAAGTCAAGTGAACAGTAGAGTAAATGGACTGTGTTAACAAAGACATCATTTTTTGCCACTCACACACTAGCCCTACATATACAGTCCCAATTCTCAGTGTAGTCTGAATCCTGACCTTGATTCAGGACATGTCTCAGTCTGCCCCTGCAAACACATACAGCCAATAGATCAGCAGAAACTGCAGCAGCTTGCACAGTCAGATAACAAAAGAGCCATAACACTTACATCCAACCCCCTTCCATATACAGCCCAAATAACATGTACACATGACATGTGTACACAATCCTGACGTCTGTTAACAATGGTCAGACATACACAGGCCTCTCACATGTGCAGTCACCTCAATAGGTACAGGCTCAGGACTCATATCTATGGCTTCTTCCCTGACATGTCTGTGGGTCTACTACATCACTGGGATGGTAGCAGGAATGAAGGCAAGAAATAATGATACTAAATACGTCTAAGCCTCATTGACATCTGGACAAAGCCTGACATCATTTGGGGACAGAGGAACAAACACAGGGGTAGATTGGACATATTGCTGTCATACATTGAGACAGTTGCAGATGTTACTGGGTTTGTTGTAACATATCCTTTATGAGGAATATGCCGTCAGTAATACCAATAGATGTGAATATGTACTGACTGTATTCCCCAGAGTCCACAACTGATTTACCAAGGACACCAACTGTCTGGGGAACAGACAAAACATAACAGGCAAACATGTGGCCAGTCTGTGGATAGTTTGCCAGTGGAGAGGTATGTCAGAGACACATCATTGTCAGACATGAAATCACTCAATAAATGCATGTCCACATACACCCTGTCAATCTATCAATCCACCATGTGTATAACAGCACTGACATAGAATCTGTTAACAAATCTGGAGATATGTTCCCCATGTTGTTTGGCTGTCTCCACATGTCCTATGATGTATTGCCACCTACTGTATGTGAATCTGTAGCCCAATACCTCTGTAATGTCCCTCACACAGGCAAGGCCCACATTAAGGAATGTCCCGTATGTTGGAACTAACAGCAGTGTCCAGGCCCACAGCACAATACTATGTGGGCACCTACATAGTGGTATGGCCTTAGCAATACCTGACATCTGCACATCTGTACAGAGCAGAGACAGAAAGTAGATAGCCAACAGGATATGCATTAGGATGAGTGTTTTGAAAGATAGAAGTCTGAAACTAAAAGGTATGTTATTACTACATGACAGCAGTCCTCAATGACATGTCCAAAAAATATAGTAGTCTACAGTTAATATCATAATATCATATCAATATCCAATAGGAGATATAAAACATACAGCTCAGACACCAGGAACAAGATAGTCAGTAATCAGTGTCCTGGCTTTGCATGCAGGGGTGTATGGCTCAAGTACTACAATCTGCAATCTACTTTTACTTGGAAAAGCACTATTAAAAGTATTAACTTAATGATACAATATGTGTTAAACTATTTTTGTCAACCAGTGCATTGTACCTGGTGTAACATCCAAGTGTGACTGCATATAACCTGGGATACTACCCATGTATAAAACAAATACAAAGAAAAAAGATTGTGGTACTTCCCATGTATACCCAGGTGTCCTATGCAGTATAGCCACACCTCTTGCTTCTGTAATGACAACACATAGAAGCATGTTATGTACTGGAAATTAAATACACTTATTAAATATGTTATTGCCCTGCTATTTTATCAGACTGGAATGTGATCAAAGGTTACCAAGGCTGAGCTATGCTTAGCAGGTTTAAGCATTGTTTAAATGTAAATGCTAAGCAGATTTGCGCACTGGTAAGCGAAGCCTACACAGTGTTAGTGCCTATTCGTTTAACTGTACGCTAGCACCACTTACCATCACACAAACCATTGTAAACATGCTTAAAGCTGCTCAAAACTGCCTTAATCACTCTGTATCCAACAGTCCTTGTTCTGTCTATCAACAAAATAAATAGCCCTTCCCGGTCTTGAACCTCGGACCCTGCACACTATAGTCAAAGCAATTTACCAGTAAGCCATCTCAAATGTATGGCTTAAGGATGTGTTCTCAAACATACTCTACTTTACAGCCTGTTTACAATACGGAAAAGACACTGTGCATTTAGAAAGGATTGGTATCTATAAATATATATATATATATATATATATATATATATATATATATATATATATATATGTATATCTGAAAAGAAACAAATACATAGAGAGAGAGAGAGATATGTATGGAGATACATATATGTGTATAACAATATATAGATATATTACCAATACATACTGAGGCGTATATGTATGTGTATATATATATATATATATATATATATATATATATATATGAAGAGAGAGAGAGAGAGAGAGATGCATACATGTCTCAAAATGCCCATACAAACATATGCTGCTGATAGACCACCCATAACTGGGGAAGCATGCACAGTTGGATAATAAAGGACACATGACACTCACATCTGCCCCCAACACAGTCCAAATAAATAAGTGAACAGTACACTACTACAAAATCATGATAGCCATACACAATGGCCAGACATACAACACCCTCGTAGCAAAACAACTAAAATGACTGAATGTAGCAAATAGAAATATAACCACACAGTAATTCACACATGTTTATTATACTTTGATGTCTTGGCCAAAGCCTTCAAGGAGTAAAACATTACAAGAAATACTTGCCTTAATCACAAGAAGCAATTAACACTTAATTACATAATTAAATACTCATTGTTGTTGTTGTTTGTCTTTCGGCTTTTCCCGGTTAGGGGTTGCCACAGCATAACTCCGGTCCGCTAATGATTGGCAGTAGATTTTCACGAATGCCGAGGTGCCAGCTCGATGTCCAACCTTCAACGAAGGCATGCCCATTTACGCATGTCTTTTGAATGCCACCCAACTGAGGGAAGGACATGCAGACTCCACACCGAAGGCACTCTCCGCACTGCAACTGAGATTCAAACGGGAGAACCTCTTGCTGTGAGGCAACAACGCTACTGCTGCACCACCGCAGCAATATAATTACATAATTAAATACACAGCCTCCAATTACACTCCTCATTTAACCCCCTAAGCGATAAAGTATCACATTTAATATTAATTAATTGATTCTGTACATAACAATTGTTCTTTTATGAATGTTTCATCAAACTGAGGAACAGACTTTTTCCAAAACAATACCTTGGAACCCACTACTTTCCCCATGGTGAGATTTGTTCAAATGTACAGCTATAGAACTGTCATCTTTCTTATCAGTAATATATCTCACATGTTCTAACAGCCTAGTTGTAAAACACGTGTTACTCTCCCCCACATAAAATATGTTACAAGGGCATCTAAAAGCATTCTCTATACACCAACCCCTTGAATGCACAGGCTTTAACATGTTTTCCAGCATTTCCCTTCAGTAGGAATGACAGCACTAAATAATGATAAACCAGTATACCTATCAGCCTACTACTGTATGACATCTGGACAAAGCCTGACATAATTGGTGGACAGAGGCCCAAATACAACGCCATTCTTGAAATATTGCTGATATACACTGAGAAAGTTGCTGGTGTTACAGGGTTTGTTGTAACATATCTTTTCTGAGAGATATAAAGTCAGAAAAACAAATCTATGTTAGTATTTACTGATTGCAATCACCAGGGTATGCTACTGATTTGTCAAGGACAGCACCTGTCTGGGGAACATACCAAACTTAGGCTAATCTGTGGCCATTATGTGAACTTTGTCAAAGTGAAACCCATGCAGAAGTAGCATGTTCAGACAAACCCTGTTAAACTAGCAATATTTCAAACATATAACAGCAATACTCGCATTCTGCCTCTAAGGCTTGAACCTTCTCCACCATTTAGTTGTCTTGTCTCTACAAATCTTGTTGTAAGAGGTATTAGCTCACACAACTCCAGTATGTCTTCCTCACAAGTAAGAGAAAGGGCCAACACCCACATGGAGTACTCAATTATAGGAGTGTGTTGCCATAACATTGGCTATTGGAAGACTTACACAGCTGCACTGCATGCAATTAGCAAGTGGGGGACACCAATAGGTGCACAGGCCATCCCTGGTCATGAACATCATCTACAAAAGCCATGCTGTCACCTATTCACACCAGCTCTATCTCTGTAGTGCAGGGAGATTGAGAGAGAGAGAGAGGGGGGGGGACAAATAAAACAAAAACCAGAAAAGAGAAGAAAAAAAAGGTAAGTGGAACATGTAAGCATGTAATTGAATGTAGTACTTGATCTGTAATAATGTGAAATATGATTTGGAAGAATATATGTCCCAACAAGACTTGCTGTACTAATGTCCTGATGAACAGCTGCTGTGGCCATAGCATCTAGCCCTCTCTGCAGTGGGAGAGATCACAACCATACTCTCAACTGTACAGATCTTCACAGAATGTCCAGATTTTCCCATCATAGTTTCTTGTCTGTTCTTTATGAAATCTGTACTTTTCTGGCAAATAGCTGAGGACTGAAGTCATCACATAATGACAAACACTTGAGTTTAAGAGTCCACATCCTTACGAATATTCACGATAATGTAAAATTTATTATTTTACAAACTTCCTAAGTTTGTAACAGGAATATTTAAAGTCTATCTCTATTTATCCTCCCATCATTTTATGCTTTGTCCAGATGTGATGCTCTAAGAGGTTGCAAGGTAGGATCACAACTCAGGAGCCTGACTCACCCTGGGAAAGGACAGCTCACATATGACAACTGCTGGGGTGTCTGCCAAACAGTTGTGACTGTGCCACTGCTAGGCCAGTTAATGGGATGTTGTCCATATCCATATGTTACCTGTGAATATGAGTATGATACATGTTTGTCTTGTCTAAGAAACCTAAATAGGGCATGTGCATAGTAAAGTACTGTTGGAGACATGTGTGTTGAACTGCATGTGATATATTGAATTAATAACATTCAACTGTACAATGTTCTGCTGGACAATAAGCACATTTGTGACTGATATCTGTAGTTACATATACATATACCTGTGTTATGTCACTCAAACCATTGGCAGGTCCGTGAGCAATGGTATTGTAACATAATAGCCGACTTATGGCTGTTGGACATCTTCCAGGATATCGCAGTGATGTCAAAACCTACTGTGCAATCAACATACTAATGTATGGTGCAGCTTTATTAATACAGTATCGATACTGATGTCCCTTCTCTCACCCATTTATGTGTGCCATTGTCCAGGCATCCTGTTATAACAGGTTGAGAAGTATGATTGAGCAGCAAGACTGTAAGTACAGTGTGCCATACTAACATAGAACAGAAATACAAGTATCCCCTGAGCACATGTGATATGTATGTGTATGTTCAGCTGAAAGGTACAAAACTAATAACGTGGGTTTCAAGCAGTCAGGTACATAGGTTGTGCTTATTGCACATGTGTGTAATATCAGTGTCAGTGCATACAACAGACATAAATGTGTACAGCTACTGGTTGTTACATTGCCCTGACACTGATATGGGTACTAGAGTAGGCATGCTTATCAGATAGTAATTGGAGAAATGTCTAACTGTGTTATGAACTTCTGTCCATGCCTACCACTAAGCTATATCAACACCTATATACAGTGGTTGTCACAGGTGTACACACCCCTGTTGGAATGCCAGGTTTGTGTGATGTATGACAATGAGAGCACAGAAAATCATTTCAAAATGTTTCTCATCTTGAATGTGACCCCTAACCTCTGCAATTCCATTGAAAAACAAATTAAGAAGGTGGGCAACTATTGCCAAGTGAATATGTGCCATGATGTTAGAGTCCAAACCATGATGAATGAATGCTATAACCATCTCAAGAGGTGCATACACAACATATTAGTTTAAGGGTGTGCACACTCGTTCAACTGGCTTATTGTACTGATTATTATTTCCATATGTTTTCACAGACCAGATTGTTATGTTTTCAATTGAATTGTACAGGCTATAGGTCACATTAAAGGTGAGAATTGGTTTGAAATGAGTTATTGTGGTATTATGTTTCAATTGCACAAATACCAGGCATTGTAACAAGGGTGTGTACAATTATATCCACTGTAGCTATATGGACTCAGCAGTATCTGACCTGCAAAACCAGCTTCCACCAAGGTAGAGTAATCCCCTTTGGTGGACAGCAGCAATACACAAACCACATAATAGATTGCTATATTGGCTGCACAGGGACACATAGGTGCAGGAAACAACTTGGAAGCAAGTCCACCTCTATCTGAGAAAACATGTAAGTTCACAGGTGACTTCCTGTAAGGCTGACTATGACTACAAATCAGACATATCCACACCACCAAGGGCAACTGCAACAGTGTCTCCACATATGTTGTCAGTCTCAGAGGCAACAACGCAATTCAACCTGTACTGGGGGTGAAGCACATCTCATACAAACATGCCATGGATATAGGCAAGCTGCATCAGACAGGTTAGGTTGGAACATAGACACCCTGTCCACCGCTGTTGTATAGGAGTATATGCATATCAACCACGCTCCTCCCCTCAGCAATGGTAAGCATGTACATATTGCCTACTGATGGCAACAACAGCAAATCTCCATGGGGCATAATAACATCACTGTCTGCCTCCTACATAAACTCAGGCATGTGCTCACAGCATCCCACACCACAGTCAAACACAGACCTGCCACCATCCACACACCATCCCCATGGAAGATGGCCACTGTCATACCTTTACACAGAAATGAATGGACAATAGAGGATTATGCAATTAAGTGCCCAGCATTGGGGGGAGTAAGACTGGTCAGGGCCAGCAATGTAAGGCAAGCTGCTATAGCCATGATAGATTGGAGGGTTATGGTGTAGTTTGAATTATTTGCAAGTAATATCCACTGTTGATGTGCAATTTGACAACCGTATTACGTCCTGTGACCTTTTTGCGTGCTTATGTCTTCCAGGTAATATGCAGAGGCCTCACCTTCTGGCATTCTCTGTTGAGGAAAATGACATTACCAAATTTGTGATTGAACATTATGGCCTGTTATTTGGATGGAGAGCACAAGATGTGCGGGAGAAGACTGCTCTGTGGAACGATCTGGTCCACAGGGTAAATGATGCCGGCCTGCACAGCAGACCTTATGAAGAGGTGCGGCACTGGGCCACCAACCTCATCCGCCATGCTCATCAATGGGCTGCTGCTGTAGCAAGGGATTGGCTAGCCACAGATGGGGGCCCAGCCATCCAGCCCCCCAACACCCACCGAGGAGCTCCTTGCCATCCTTGGTGCACCCACCCAATGCACAACCCATGAAGCTGAGGAAAACATTGTGGAGGTGGGTTGCACCCTCACACTGGACGGGGAGTGTGCAGGTAAGGCCCCAGTGCAAATTACTAGAACACTGTTGCTTATCCATTACTATCTGTATAGTATTTACATGCATATGTCAGATGAGATAGTAGGTCTTGCTGGTGTTTAGTAATGCACAGGCGTTACATCTATGGTGATGGCCAGCATATTTTGTAGTATTGTGGATTGTACTGTTAATGTGCTGAAATGCTGCTTCCACCCTGTACCAAGGCCACATCAGTGGCTACTGACATTACATCTCTCCCACAACTGTATAGGTCCCTCTGGTACACAGCTATGACAGCAGCCTGTAGCTGGTGAGTATGGCATTGTTTTGTTGAGGTTTGCCAATACACCGGCCATGTTAAGCCCATGCTATTTGCCATGCACACATTTATCACACCTACCCATAATGCATGATGTACATGTTCGGTTTTGTTGGTGTTAATTGCACTGCATCACAGTGGTCACCATGGTGTCATATCTGATTGGTATGTAAGATTCCTGCAGTATACCTCACAACCTGTCAGTGCAAGATGTGTGGACAGAGATAAACAAAATGGTGGGACAAATGGGCTACAGTAGGGACATGTATGAGACATTACCCTTATACAGTGGATACAAAAGTGTACACACACCTATTAAGATGGTAACTGTTCCTGATATATACAACGAAAGACCACAATAATACATTAAAAACCTTTTTACAACCTGTAATGTGATCCTGACATGAACAATTGATGTGTAAAATAGAATTATATGTTAGTGCAACAAATATGGGGTATACAAACCTTACAAAACACTGGCTGCATATGTGTGCACACCCAAAGGCATGTGTTGCAATGTGTAATGGTGTCATGACACCAAGGTTCAAACCTACAGAGAGTATTCATAGAGATATGTGTGGTGCACAAGCAACACCTCACTTCACCTCAGGGCCATCATCCCCAACATGAAGCCTGCTGGTGCCAGTGTACACCCTTAGGTTTGTTGTTCATTAGCTGGAACTAGGCCTGTAGACATGGTGGAGGGGATTTTGAACACTGAAAATAACACATCTGGCCCACAGTTGTCAAGATTCTGCAATAAGGCTGAGGGTGGGGAAGGGTTTCAGATTCAAACACAACAGTGAACTGAAGCATACATCCAAAGCTAGCTAAGAATGGGTGTATCTGAAGACATTCACAGTTATGAATTGGGCCAGACATAACCCAGACTCAACAGCAATAGTAAAGACCCTGTGTGACCTCCAAGAGCTGTGGACATGAGCTGGTCTTGCAATCTGGCAGAGTTGGGGGACCTTTGTAGGGAAGACAGACCAAATAATGCCAACTCAAGATGTGCCATGCTAGTATACCCCTTACCAGGAATAGTGACTGCTCTAGTTCACTTAACAGGTGCTTCAACAAACCATTGATTTAAGGGTGTTCACACTTATGCAACCTCCATATTGTATGCATCTCATTCGGTATCTTCACAACTAACACATTTGTTTGTTTCTTGACTGAATTACACAGGACACATAGGTGTGTGTAATATTTTCAAATGCAGTACTGTGGCCCCATTTCATATTGTAGAAGAGGCTGGCATGTCAACAGGTGTATGTACTCTCCTCATATCCACATTAAGTTTAAAGGTCATTGTTGTAACTGGATTATATTGCACATACATGCACTGTGATGATGAGATCTGCAAATCAAATGTCGGTCATTAATTAGTGACATCAATCCTCATATCATCCCAGGTATGTGTCAGACAAACACATAGGGGTTGTGAGGAACAAAACAAGCATAACTGCCAGACATCTATGGAGGAATACTTTGTACAGTTCTGAGCTATGGTCTACAGTAGATACCAGTGTGCTATACAGGTGCACAGCAATAATGTGTACATGGGTGTGGTGTGTTCCAGGGGAAGGGACATCACCTAATAACACGACTCATGCATCCCAGAGATGTATATTGTTAGTAACAGGGATTAAGAATAGCTGCAATAAATGTGAGGTCTGTGTAATCTATTTGTCCCACCTCACCTGTAAGTGTGTGTGTGTGTGTGTGTGTGTGTGTGTGTGTGTGTGTGTGTGTGTGTGTGTGTGTGTGTGTGTGTGTGTGTGTGTGTGTGTGTGTGTGTGTGTGTGTGTGTGTGTGTGTGTGTGTGTGTGTGTGTGTGTGTGTGTGTGTGTGTGTGTGTGTGTGTGTGTAAGTAAACCATAACATACAGGTATTAATTTACATATATTGTCTTCCACTCAGAGGTGGCAATGTGGGTCGGGGTCCCTCCCACGGGGAAACTGATGTCAATATTTCTGCAGACTCTGACAAAGATGATAGGAATAGTGAGGCACAGGCAGGGTTGTCAGTGGCTGAATCTGTGTCATTGGTTAGCATCCCACTTTTTTCCACCTCATCCCCACACACAGTCACAATGCCCACATATACCCCATCACCAGTGGCCATAGATAAGGGACAGTTGGTGGGTGGTGGCATGGGACAAGAAAGTGTGGGGACTATGGCAAGTGTGTCTCTAGACACCAGCCATAGCCAGATAACAGGTGAGGTCCTACACAGGCAGATGGACTTGGCCACTCTTAGGAGGACTGCTGCCTGTCATGCCCCTGTCACAAGTGCCATAGCAGGTTTCACCAGATGCATGTTTTGGACTGTCATGGAGGCACAGGCACATATTGAACATTACACCAGAGATGGTCTGAGGCACCAGAGGGCTACTCTACCTGTTGTATGTGACAACATCCATGATCTTGCAGATACCCACCATTATTATGTGGCGGTCATAGATAGACGGTTAGGTGAGATGGTGGCAATCCTCGACCATGGGATGTCTGTGCTTGAGTATGTGGTGGAAGTAGGACATTGGCCATGTGGATGTGGGACAGCACCACAAACAGTTGAAGGTCTACATGGCTGTGCAACATCTCACTCCTGCTCCCGTTGTAGCAGCACCAGTAGCTCCACTGCAGGGGTTGCTGTCCACACCACAACACAGCAGGCCATGGGCACATGGTCCTAGCTGTTCCCAACAGGGACGTGAATCCAGAAGATGATTGTCATCATTAGGGGAGAGTGCCATATCTGGGCTTCTGCCTGGTGGTGCCCCAGAAACTCCTGGCAGGCCCATTTCCCGTGTCTATGGCCTGACACCGTGAACTGTACACCCTGCCATGTATGATCTGCAGCTGTCCAACATACCCCTGCATAGGGAACCCACATGGCAGAACTGTGTGCATCCATACACACACACACACACACACACACACACACACACACACACACACACACACACACACACACACACATCACCATCACAGCTAGGGCACCCCCATACATACACACACCACCACTGCATGGCCCATTTAATAAACAACCCCCTAACCCACACAATGATGTCAACCAAATGGCATAGCCTAGGCCTCTGGCAAACCCACACCACACCCTGTGCATATAATGATGCCTGTGCCACATCCCTGTCATCCATACCATTGATGCTAATATGGTTCTGATGCACCGGATGAATGTGCTACAGTTTAGCAATGTAATGCTGTTTAAAGTGTCAGCTGACATGTTTAATGCTTACACATCAGGATGTGCAGCTGTTCAGCCATGATGTATTATTCCTGTTATTAACACTGACCAAATGTGGTCTCCATAATGTATTCTGCTTTTTCTATAGGTGTCTTTGTGTCAGGAGGATGTTGGCCTGCTGTCCTTTCCTACTTGAGGTGTGGCAGTGTGGTAACACATTGACTGTGTCATATCCAGGGTACAGCTGAACACAAGTAACATGTCTGTATAGCAGTTACTGAATATGCCACATGGCTGATAGGTCTGAGGGGTGTATACAGGTAAGTGCATGGTGGCTGATGGGTGGCACACACCAAATGTTTGTGAATAACACACACACAGTGGCTTTTGTGTTGATGCAACACACAGAGTACTGTTCACATAGATGTATGTCACTTTGCAGAGAACTCATTTTTGCAAAGACTGCATTGCCAAAACCTCAAATCATTAAATAATCAGTCTGTCAAATTTCATTTCATTGAAAATAGTAGTGGAAAGGGTATAAGTTCTTTTCCCCACTGTAATGCAATCCTGGAGTTAGTATAAATATTTTTGGTGGTGTGGGAGGCACAGCTCCCACATTAGAGGGCGTGGGGTGGCATTGACCCATGCCTAGTTAGATTAACAACTACTTATCCACTTAACATAGACAACAGTATAACAGCACAGTATTTGTGGGGATACGCAAACACTACCCCCAATGTGGGGGGCTGTTCCCCCAATGACCACTACCAACTATATATACTAACTCCAGTATCGGTGTACAGCTGTACAGTGGAGAAAAGGGTATTTACACTACCACTACTAGTTTTGGTGAAATTAAATTCCACAAGATGATTCATTTGCAATTTTAGCTTTTGCCAATTTAGTCTCAGTCAAATGAACACCTGGGAAATGTTTTTTCTGCAAACTGAACTAGATCCCTTCAAACACACACACACACACACACACACACACACACACACACACACACACACACACACACACACACACACACACACACACACACACACACACTTGCCAACACTGAGATTAGAACCCCTACCTATGTAGTTATTGCTAGTAATGGGTTCTGCCTTAATTGCACACACCACAAAGCTTGTAGGGTGATGTGTGTTCCAAGGTTCCTCTAAAGTGAACAACATCACCAGCCCTTGTACTGTATGGCAATGGGGATGTACTGGGTGTAAATGGATGCAACATACCACAACATACTGACATATACACATTGACAAACACATACAGTCATACACACATTTGACACACCTGGGTTTAGCAGCCGTGAGTCAGGGCATACGGTTACATAGTTCATGCACACAGTACAGGCCTTATTGGGCAGAAGATTGTTGTCAGATAATTGTGAGGTTGATGGAAACAATAGACCGCATACAGTGGACCTTGGGACATGTAGTGGGAGCGCCACTGTCTAAAATGTGAGAGCCACCTCCAAGTGGACATAGAACTCACTCAAACACAGGATACTGTACTGACACACAAGTGTTCACAGATTTGGGCTTCCTCAGATTAGAACCCCTGGCTATGTAGTTGTTGCTACTACAGTGACACACATTTACTGCACACAACACAGACTGTAAGGTGATGACTGTTCTATGGCTCCTGTACTGTGGCCAACATCACCAGCCCTTGGACAGTATTGCAATGTGCAGTGTGTGTGGAGACTAAGCCCTCAAAATGCTGCCTCATACAAATATGCTCACTTTGAGAGACTCACACACACATATACACACACATACTCACACTTCCTAGGACTCAGGGTGGAACCACCACCTATGTAGTCACTGTTAGTATTGTGTAATACAGTTACCACATCCTCCATGCAGCCTATAGGGTGATGAGTGTCACAAGGTACCCTTACAGTGAATAACACAACCAGCACTGCAAAGTATGGCAATGGTAGGTGGAGTAGTTGTAAAGGCCACAAAGTAATGTCACCTACAGGTTTACATGCTCACAAAGTTGTATGCACAGTAATGCACGCACACATATTTGCCAGTACTGAGTGTCATGGGTCCATGTGTTCATATGTGTGCACCACACTAATGGCCATGGGTTCATTACAAGCCTAGCCCATTGGCTTACCCTGGCATCATGCCACCTGACATTTGTTAGGAGTGGATCTATCAAATACTGCCACGAGTGATCTCCAGGGTGACAGTTATATTCACAAGCCACTCATCTGAATTCCCCTTGAAGAAGGCCAGTGAGGTGTTTTGACATGTATGCAACATATATCACATAATATGGCCAGTATCTGGTTTATGGACCTGTCCCCAAGCAAGTTCTGTTGAATGTGGTAATGCAGTTGAGGTATCCATTGCATGTGGTGCATACAGATTGGGGGTTTCCTAGCTATGGCATGTGTGACACAGCTGGGCAGACAATCACTTATCAGTCAAGCAGGGATCTCCTGTAAGTAGCTTAGATGTGACTGGGAACACTTGGAGGTTTTGGCCTCTTTCCATATCAAACAGTTGTTTCATGCCTTGTGTCCTACATGTGAGGTACAGTTGCAGCCTACCCAGTTGTTGAAGGTGTCCAATGAGTTACATGGCAAGTGGGCCATTGTACCTGGTGATTGGCCTAATGAGCGGGGAGTGGAGGGAGACATTGACTTTTTAATTCCTGGATGACACACCCTTAGTTATGCAATGTGCCACATGGAAGGACTTACTGTCCACAGTGGTAATGTGGTGATCAGAAGAGAGATTGCTGTCAAGCTGTGTTCACAGATCTCCTATAAGGATATCTGTGACCACTGATGTGGTCATTTGTAGACAACATACTGATTTAACAGAAGATTGTGACACATTTCTTGCCATTGAGACTTAGGCCAGAGTTCTGACAACAGTTGCAGGTGTCAGATGTCATTACCCTGCTGTTTTATCTGACTGGACTGTAATCAATGGATACCAGGGCTGAGCTATGCTTAGCAGGTTTCAGCATTGCGTAAATGTAAATGCTAAGCAGATTTGCGCACTGGTAAGCGAAGCCTACATGGTGTAAGCTCCTATTCGTTTAACTGTACATTAGCACATCTTACCATTTGGCAAACCCATGAAAATACAATTAAAGCTGCTCATAACTGCCTTAATCACTCTGTATTCAACAGTCCTTGCTCTGCCTAACAACAAAATAAACAGCCCTTGCAGGTCTTAAACCCAGGACCTCGCCTGCACACCATAGTCAAAGCAATTTACCAATAAGCCATCTCAGATGTATGGTTTTAGGCTGTTTTCTCAAACATACGGTTCTTTACAGCCAGTTTACAATAGGGAAGAGACACTGTGCAATTAGGAAGGATTGGCATCTACAAAAAAAAAAAAAAAAAAATATATATATATATATATATATATATATATATATATATATATATATTTATATATATATATATATATATATATATATATATATATATATATATAAAGAAACATATACATAGAAAGAGAGAGAGAGACAGAGATGTATGCAGTTACATATATGTGTATAGCAATATATAGATATATTACCAATAAATACTGAGGTATATAAATATATATATATATATATATATATATATATATATATATATATATATATATATATATATATATATGTGTCTGTGTGTATGTGTATATATATATATATATATATATATATATATATATATATATATGCATGCATGTCTGAGAGTATATCTGCATGCATGTCTCAAAATGCCCATACAAACATATGCTGCTGATAGACCAAACATAACTTGGGCAGCATGCACAGTTGGATACAAAAGGTCCCGTGACACTCACATCTGACCCCCCCCCCACAGTCCAAATAAATAAGTGAACAGTACACTGCTACAAAATCATGATAGGCCATACACAATGGCCAGACATACAACAACCTATTAGCAAATCAACTAAAATGACTGAACATGGCAAAGAGAAATACAACTATATAGTAATTCACAAACTGTCATAAAACTCTTCATATGCCTCATCCTTAGCCTTTGCCACATCTCTCTTTGCCATGCACCTCATCTCCTCACACTCCTGTCTACTTTCCTAATCTCTCTGAGTGTCTAAATCCTTCTTCCCTATCCTCTTTCTCTGTATACTGTCTTGTACTTCCTCAGACCACCACCAGGTCTCCTTGTACTACCTCCTCCATCCACATGGCACACCAAGCACCTTTCTAGCTGTCTCCCTTAGTAGCTTTGCTGTACTTCACCAGATATGTGGTAAATTGACAGTACCACCTAGTGTATGTCTTAATCCTTCCTTGAACTCCACCTCACGATCACCCTTTTCCAATTCACACCATGTGATCCTTGCTGCTGAACTCACACTGCCCCTCTTCTATCGCCAACATCATCCTGCAAACCAACAGTCTATGCTGCTAAATACACTTTCTCCTTCATCACTTTACAGTCTCCCATCTCCTTCAAACTGGCCTTTTTACATTGGATATATTCCTCCTGTGTGCATCTTCCTACAGTCTTGTAACTCACCTTATGCTCCTCCCTCGTGTTATAGTACATATTAACCACAGCCATGTCCATCTGTTTTGCAAACCACACTACTATCTCACCATCTGCATTCCTTTTAACACCAGGCATACTCATCACTTCCACAGACCGTCTATTCCTTTCACCAACATGCCCATTGACATCTGCTGCAATAACCACTCTTTCACCTTTGGGTACAGTCATCACCACATCATAAAAATGACTTCACATTTCTCTTTGTCATCCATCACACAACCAAGTGATGTAGCATATGATCCCCCACCAACCTTGGGGCACACGCCACCAGGGTACTGAGGCCAACATGCTGGAGGTGAGTGGCACCCACACAATGGACAGGGAGCATGCAAGTAAGAGCTCATTGGGGATTAGTACACTAATGTTTCAGACATACATGTATCTGTATTGTATTTACATCCATGTGTCAGGTCCGATTGCAGTTGTGAATGGGGTTTTCTAATGCACAGAGATGCACATCTATGGTGAGGACAGAACATTGTGTATTATTGGGGTTAGTACTGTAAATGTGCAGACATGCTGCATCCATCCTGTCCCAAGGCCACATGTGAGTCTGCTGACAATACCTCCCTCTCACAACTACCTAGGACCCTCTGGTCTGCATATGAGACAGCAGCCTGAAGCTGGTGAGTATGACATTTTTCTGTGGGTGCCTGGCAATACCCCAGGCATGTGAAGGGCATGCAATTTACCATGCACACAACTATCAGTAATAGCTATATTGCTTTATGTAATAGCTATATTGCTTTATGTGCATGTTCACTTCTATTTGGGTTAACTGCATTGCATCACAGTGGTCACCACTGGGGCTTATCTGACATGAATTCAACAGTCCTGTAGCATATCTCACAACTTGTCAGTGCCAAAATGTCTGGACAGAGGCCAGCAAAATGGGCTAGACATATGGCCTAAGGTTGGGGCATGTGTGACACATTAGTGAGATACAGTGTATATAAATTGTGTACATACCCCTGTTAAGATGCCAGGTGTTCCTGATACATACAAATTAGAACCACAATATCTCAGTCCACACCTCTTCCAACCTTTAATGTGACGCATAACATGAACAGTTCACTTGTAAAATCAAGCATTTGGACTCATATGTTGCACCTACAAGGCTGGCCACCTGTGAGGGTGGCAGATGTAATATCATAATGATGGTTCAATTAGGTATGATACCTGATGCTGCCATATGTGTCAATACACTCACTGTGGCCTATTTGGCTACAATATCACATACATGGGCATTGTTAAGGCACACAGACTACTTCAGACCATGTATAGGTTGCAAACATCTGGATATTTCAGACGTGTACAGAGCACTGTGCAATGGTTTAACTTGCTGTATGTAAGGCAGATGCTGTTACCACACCATATAATGTAATGGCAGAGGGAGATGGTCACCAGCTGTGTATGGTACACACATCAAAATGGTGTAAGTCACACAAGACATGATCCTCACACACACGCACACACACACACACACACACACACACACACACACACACACACACACACACACACACACACACACACACACACACACACACACACACACACACATACAGTTGCCAGTATTGTAATTAGAACTCTTGTCTATCTAGTTATTTCTAGTACAGTGCTACACAGTTATCAGACACACCACAGAGCTTATATGGTACACACATCAAAATGGTATAAGTCACACAAGACATGATCCTCTCCCTCTCTCTCTCTCACACACACACACACACACACACACACACACACACACACACACACACACACACACACATACACACACACACACACACAGACACACACAGTTGCCAGTATTGGGATTAGAACTCCTGTCTATCTAGTTATTTCTAGTACAGTGCTACACAGTTATCAGACACACCACAGAGCTTATATGGTACACACATCAAAATGGTATAAGTCACACAAGACATGATCCTCACACACACACACACACACACACACACACACACACACACACACACACACACACACACACACACACACACACACACACACACACACACACACACACAGTTGCCAGTATTGGGATTAGAACTCCTGTCTATCTAGTTATTTCTAGTACAGTGCTACAGAGTTATCAGACACATCACAGAGCTTATACATTTTCACCTTGTCCAAAGGGACTTCTGAGGTGGATGACATCAGCAGGACTACTAGACTGGGATGAGGGGAAGTGTGAAGGGTAGTACACAAGTCAAAAATGGTATAAGCCAGATAGCACATGATTCTCACACACACACACACACACTCACTTGGCAGTATTGGGATTAGAACTCTTGGTTATTTAGCTATGTCTACTATAGTTTTACACAGTTACTGCAGGAGCTACAGAGTTTACTAAACTTTCAAATGGCCAAAGCTGCTGATAACTGCACAGCTAAGGTAAAGTATTACAGGTGGTAGAAAGTCTGCCTTCAGTTCCACCCTTACATCATGCTAGTTCTTTCTGTTTTGCACTTCAAATAGCATTATGGCTTGGCACTTCACCAAGTTATTGTATCAATAAGTGTGGCACACCTGGGAGCCTTCAGCAGTACGTGTTCATCACAGAAGTAGTCCCAATACTTACTAGTTACACCCACCCCTCCTGGCATGATTGATGGGCAGTTTTCTGTGCTTTCACCCATTAACCTGGTGCACTTGTCCATTCTGAGGCACTGTTGCAATTGCCTCATGTACACAGACAACCCTCCCCTATTAACTCCAAACAGTCAGACCTGTGAGAGTTGCCCGTATATCACCCAGTGTGGACATATGCACTCTCCAGCAAAGACTGGACTAGCAGGTCAAGAGGATAAGATCAACACCTGTGCCACATCATGTGGAACACAAGGCTCACCATGATACCCACTTTGACAGCCATGGCATACAGTGAAAAGCCACACACCCACCTTCACAGAGGTATTCAATGTACATCTACCTAAACAGCACAGACCAGCAAGACAGACACCTACTCAGACACCACAACTTGGCACAGAGACCAAGGGACACATATTTAACCTACACAATGTGCCCCTCAACCTAAGCTCCTAAGTCTAACCACCTTGCACAATATACTGATCATGGATAACTCAGTACTGAGGCACACACATATCCCACTCACTAAGTTGAATATGGAGCAGGTAACAGCCAAATATCTATCACATGCCAGCATCCAACACGTGACACAGTCAGGCATAGCACACTACAACTATGAATATCACTCTGTATCCATGTGTGTGTGAAAGACCTGGGACACACCTCCCTGGACTACATGACAACAGACATGGTTGAATTCTCTGATTATGGTCCAGGCAGGTGTGACAGTAGCCCTGAGCAGTATACTGGCACCACCCAGAATGATGTTGCAGTACTATCAACAGTTGATTGCAGCATTGGCTTACATGTTTTTTGCCATTCTCAGGGGATCCAGTATCTCTCTGTTTGGGATGACATGATTGACAGAACTCAATGACTTGCCACAGATGTCCTACATCTGTCAGCACTGGGTTTCCAGGTACTGGCGAAGTGTCTTGCCACCCCTATAATGCTTTAGTAGGTAGTGTTCTTAATGTATTTACCACCATAACAGCTAGACATGTATGCAGTCTGAAGGTCATACTGCTCAACAGTAGACATCTAACTGTCAGGATGCAGTCACTCAAAGCACTCAGAGTGGAGGACATTAACATTTCTGCTGTAATGGAGAGGTGGTTCACAGCAGCAGACAGCAGCCCTGCAGTATCAGGCTATAATGCATTCCACAGCCGTCAGCCCCCAAACATGAACCACACCACACCTCCACAGGTGGTGTCTCTATATTCATTAAGGATAGGAACACTTCCAGACTAGTATCCCAACATAATGCACTGGCGATACTTCAGGTACAACTGCCTTGGGGTAATAGTGCAATCCAGACCATAGGCTGCTATGGGTCCACATCTATGTCCCTAGACTTTCAATGCACATTCTTCAACACCCTGCCATCTATGAAGGTCCAACGCAACACTGACATGGTATGAGACTTCAACTACCCCTCCATCACCCTCAGAAAGTAGCCAAGTGCCAGTACAGTGGACAACACTTCTTGGGATTCATAATTTCCAATGCCATGGACCGGCTCATACTGACAACCAGTAGAGGATGCAACAAGCTTGCCTGTCCTGTGTTGATTACTTAAATATGTGACTGTTGCTCATCCACAGTTGTCATTCCCTACCTGGTGAGATCCATACAGGCTGTAATCAACATAGAAATCAACATGTCAGCCACTCCCCCCCACAAAGGTAACCACCTTGCAAAAACTCTCCAAAGCTGAATTTGCAGCCATAAAAAACAGGGGTGGATGGCTTCACTGTACTTATAGCAATGGGAAATAGCTGCATGACTGTCAAATCATACACATGTGCACTGTACAAACAAGTACATGAATTCATGGTACTAGCCATAGCCAACAGAACCCAGACACTGTCCTCCAAACACTGGGAGGAAATGTGATGGTCCCTTGCCATTACTAAAGTGTACAACAGAAGAAGGTCACTGTTGCAGAAAAAGGGGGTGTCCCATGACTGTTGAACTCCCTTATTAGCCTCAAACACAAATTGGGATCCCTCATGGAATCCTCTACAGGCATCTATGAAGGCAGACATGCAGCAAACACTGATGAGAATCACAAAAGCCTTTGATAGTTAGATCAACAACCTCCACGGCATTAAACACAAGTGCTGTGAGTTAGTGCACAATGCTAATACCTATCCAGAGACAACAGATATTGGCTACAGTCTTGGCAACACATTCAGTGCCAGCTTTCCCCCTCTTTCCCCCCACAAGTGTACAGTCACAATGGCAGATGAATGGCAGGAATCCAACAGTACTGCAGGCCAGGTTAGACCTACATTGTCCACAGGAAAGAGTACAGCTTCCATGGGACACCAGCATAGCCATGGCTGTGTTCTACATGACATACAAAGTGACCTTGGACCACATCAGTGTGCCCTGGTCAGTCACAGCCTCACCTCAGGCTTTGTCCCTCAAACTTGGCACACTGCTACAGTCATCCCTCTCCATAAAGGGTAGCATCTACAGACCCTGGGGATTATTGGCCCCTTAGCCTGACAAGTCTACTATGTAGGGGTATGGACCACATCATCAGGGACCTGACTGACCAAAACATAGGTGATCTCCTAACTCTGGACACACGCAGTTTGGCTTTGTGAATGGCAGATCATGCCTATTCAACCTGGTTGACGTTTTTGACTGAGTCACCAGGGCTGTGTATGACAGTAAGGCACTGCATACAGCCTACATCAATCTGTCCAAAGCTTGTGTTACCATCCCTCAGTGAGGGATTATTGATAAACCCCACAAACTAGGCATCGACCCATGTATCATTGTTTATTTTGCAAACTGGGTCAAAGAACACACAAGTATGACAGTGGCAAACTCCAGGTCAGACTGGCAAGCAGTCACAAGTGGAGTCCCACACAAATCAGTACTGGGTAGTGTCCTGTCTAGCATCTACTTCCCAGGAGTCCAGCCCAACACAGAGGAACTCTGGCTGACCAAGTTCACAGAGGACTGCAAGCTGGGAGCTATGACAGACTCCACAAGTGATGTACACATCCCACAGAAAGGCCTCTCTGAGACCACTGAATGGTGTTAAACCATGCCCAGGAGCTTGACACTACAATATACATCATCATCCCCTTTAGTAAAACACTCAGTTCCCAGTAAGTACCACACTGATGGGAGCCCAATGAACACTGTATGCATTATAATAGATCTGGGGACACAGGTTGGCAACAACTACTCCTTCAAGAACACATTGCCACTGTGGTCAGGACGTCCTTCTATATGGCACATTGCATTAACAAGGGGTTTGCATCCAGGAAGACAGAGGTAATGATTTCTGTCTACTATTCCCTCATTAGACAACTCCTCAAGTATTATGGCCCATTTGCCATGTACCTCACTAGACACCTGCTACAGGTGGGGAAGCCATATAAGCACCTCACAAAGGGGGTTTTAGCCATTAAACACACATCCTACACAGACAGACTCAGCAGACCCAAGCTATTCACGGTGTCATATCACCTAATTAGCTGCTATCTATGCTTGACTTACAAAACCATGTCTCACCCAGCTGGTTAAGGAATGGTACATATAGATCCATCCACACCACACATTGTAGAGACCTCTACCTCAAGTACCACAATCACCACAACATGCTGGTGGGACAGGTCCCTCACCAAGAGACTGCACATGCCCTGGAATACACTTTCCACACATGTCATGCAGAGCACCTAGCTGACCCGGTTCCAGAGAAACTTGATGAGCTGATGGATAATAGACAGTTCAACCCAAGGATCACTGCAGTGATTATACCTGATACAGGCACTGGGACATAACATCGGGTAACACAATGGTAGGGCCCTTCTATGTGCTAGGCTTGTTAAGGCTCGTGGGCCATTACCTACTACATACTTGTGAACTTATGAAGGGAATGACATCAGCAGGACTGATAAAGTAGTGCAGTGCATGTTTAACCTCTGAAGATACTTTGCCCTACAAACAGACACACATTTGCCAGATGTGAGAGCAGAATCCCTACTTACCTAATGATGTGTATTATAGTGTTACCCAGCTACCACATGCGCTGCAGAGTTGGCCAAAGGTGCTGATATGAGGAATGACATTGGCAGGAATGATAAAGTATGGCAGTGGGTGGGAAACATATCAAAATACTACTACTTACAAACGTACATACCCACACACACATTTGCCGAAAGTGTGGAACCCCTGCCAAACTAGTCATTTGTACTATAGTCTTAAGCATTTATTACATGCACTACTGAGCTTATAGGGCTGACAGCTGGCCAAGGTTGCTGATAAGAGACTGACATCATTTGGACTGATAATGTGGGGCACTGTGAAGTGTCATGGGTGTGAATGGCATAAAACTGTTTAAACTATAAACAAACACACATCTCCCTCACTCTTGCACACACACACACACACACACACACACACACACACACACACACACACACACACACACACACACACACACACACAAACATACACACACATACACACACACACACACACACACACACACACACACACACACACACACACACACACACACACACACACACACACACACACTTTTATTTTTGCCAGGACTGAGATTAGAACTCCTACATAACTAGTTATTTGTACTATCTTGTTATGCAGTTATCACACAAGCTCCAGAGCTTATGGGGCTGAGGTGTGATGGAAGGCACTTCTAAGATGACTGATATCTGCAGGACTGCTAAAGTGGGGAAAGGGGAGGCGTACTGGGTTTGAATGGATCCAAAAGCATTTAGTTGTGAACACAGACACACACACAAACACACTTTACATTTGCCAGGACTGAAATTAGAGCTCCTTCCTAACTAGTTACTTGTACTATCTTGTTTTGCAGTTATCACATGTGTCACAGAGCTTATGGAGCTGAGTTCTGATGAAAGGCACTTCTAAGATGACTGATATCTGCACAGCTGCTAAAGTGGGGAAATAAGAGGTGTACAGTGTTTGAATGTACCCAAAAGCTTTTAGTTCTAAACACACACACACACACACACACACACACACACACACACACACACACACACACACACACACACACACACACACACACACACACATTTTACATTTGCCAGGACTGAGATTAGACCTCATACCTAACTAGTTGTTTGCACTAACCTGTTACACAGTTATCACAAGTGCCACAGAGCATATGTCGCTGAGCCTAACAAAAGTGACTGCTATGGTGACAGACATCTTTAGGACTGCTATGGTAGGGCAATGGAAAGTGCACTGGGTGGGGAAGGCCTGTTCATTCCTAGATCCTACTGACATTTCTCTAAGTGTATGAGCATGCCCAGTGTGTCCTTCTATAGTACATGTGGGACTCCATTCCAGGGATTGTTGTACTCTAGTGCTATTTGTTTTATGCTACAGCCATACCTGCCAACCTGTTGGTGCAGGATATCTGTAGATAGTTTATCAAAATGTGGGGCGAATGGGCCATACAATGATTGTGAAAATTATTCTCAGTAATGTATGGGTTACAAGGGTTACAGGGCTGGTTTTAGCAGGCATCTGTCATATATGTCCTTGACACTGTCATGTACTGCTTCAGTACCTGGTGACGTCATCATCTTCTTTCGGCTGTTCCCATTAGGGGTTGCCACAATGGATCATCCATTTCCATTTCTTCCTGTCCTCTGCATCTTGCTCTGTCACACCAACCACCTGCATGTCCCTTCTCACCGCATCCATAAACCTTATCTTAGGCCTTCCTCTTTTCCTGTTACTGGGTAGCTTCATCCTTAGCATCTTTTTCCCAATATACTCAGCATCCCTCCTCAGCACATGTCCAAACCAACATAATCTTGCCTCTCTGGCTTTGTCTCCAAACCTTCCAACCTGGGCTGACCCTCTAATATACTTATTCCTAATCCTGTCCACACTAGTCACACCCAGTGCAAATCTTAACATTTAAAAGAAAAATAGCCCAAGTAAACAGATAAAACAAACGAATGGCAGAAAACAGTGACTCCAAGAAACAAAAGCAGGATACTCCAAAAAAATAATGACACTACGTCAAGTGTGAAAATGATGTGTGTCTTAGGATTAAATACTCCCTTTTCTTGTAAATTCCTTAATTTTTCTAAGAAATGCCAAGAGTCTTTAACATAAGAATCAGGTCATGCAGGTGGTAACTTCCCTCACCCCATCCACTCTGTACCTTTAACCCTTCTGTTTGCTTAATATTTAGCTGCTACCCTACTTCTTCACCCCTGCTGTCCTACTTTTCTCTCTCACCTCCTCTTAACTGTCTCTCTCAATCCTGACTCCTGTCCCATCACTATTATTTATCTCACTTTTTCCTTCTACTTCTCTACCCCTCCGAGCTTAAACCTTTATTCTCTATTGCAATTGCTATATTGTACATCCTTTTATGTACTAGGTAAAATTATTGTGAATCTGATCTAACTTATGTATGATCTCTAACTGTTTGAGTTCCAGAATATATGTTGATTTTATTAACAAGTTGATGTTTATTTCTATTTTATTGTAAGTTTTTATTAACAAGTCTGTTCTTTTATGTTTTGTGTGGAGCTTTTCTCCCCGGGCCTCTACTGAAAATGGACATATATCCAGCTAGACTAGCCCGGTCAACAAATGTAAAATAAAATAAAATAAAATAAAAATAAAATAAACATTTGGATATTAATGGCCCTAAACAAGCATCTAAAACTAAGGAAATTCCTTCAGTAATAGAGTGAGGAGCAGACACTATGGGACGAAAAGGAGGGTCACTGAGTTGTTTATGTGTCTTGGGTATTCCAAAAAAGACCCCTATTTTAGGGTAATTAACTGTGCAAAAGTTATATAATTCCACACTTATGTCTCCTGACATTAATACTTCATAAAGATGGGAATTAATGAAGCGATATGACTTTTGTATATCTAAGATGGTAACTTCTTTATATTCATTTAGATTTCCCAATATATTTAACATGTTGGTTTCATAAACATCCTGTTCCATAATTACAATATTGGAACCTTTGTCACTTTTCATGAATCTGTAATGTCCTGCTAAGCCCTTAAGGTTTTCTAATGCTGTCCTTTCAGATTTTGTTAAATTATCAGCAAAATGATTCCTGGTGTTAAACAGTTTGTTGATGTCAGCTATACATTTCTTCAAAACTTTTATCGTATTATGTAGTTTAGAGTGTAACTGGAAGGTTTAATAAAATTACTTTCAGTGAACTTTAAACCGTGCATCACATATGTTAAATTAATTTTCTGGTTAATTTTTATATCAATAACTGTCACTGTAGCTACCCCTGCAAGGTACAAAATTCAAACCATATTTTAACACGTTAATTTCAGTTTCACTGAAGGTGTATTTAGATAAGTTAATAACATTAAAACATTCATTAAGTTCATTTAAATTTGCTCTGAGTTTGACCCCAAAAAAGTTTTACTACGTGTTAAAACAGTACTCTTGTTGGTATTACTATAACTGTTTGTAGGTACTTTTTTGTTTTGTGCGACCTCCTTACTGGTTGCATTAAATTTTAAAATACCATTGTTTTTCCTCCTTTTGTTGTGAACACTTTCTTCACTATTATTACCAGTTGGTTCATTCTCTACAACAATATCACTCTCTTAATTATCAGGCACAACAATGCCTGATAATCAAGAGAGTGATATTGTTGTAGAGAATGAACCAACTGGTAATAATAGTGAAGAAAGTGTTCACAACAAAAGGAGGGAAAACAATGGTATTTTAAAATTTAATGCAACCAGTAAGGAGGTCGCACAAAACAAAAAAGTACCTACAAACAGTTATAGTAATACCAACAAAAGTACTGTTTTAACACGTAGTAAAACTTTTTTGGGGTCAAACTCATCAGAGGACGAAATTTAAATGAACTTAATGAATGTTTTAATGTTATTAACTTATCTAAATACACCTTCAGTGAAACTGAAATTAACGTGTTAAAATATGGTTTGAATTTTGTACCTGCAGTAGGGTAGCTACAGTAGGACAGTTATTGATATAAAAATTCACCAGAAAATTAATTTAACATATGTGATGCACGGTTTAAAGTTCACTGAAAGTAATTTTATTAAACCTTCCAGTTACACTCCTAAACTACATAATATGATAAAAGTTTTTGAAGAAATGTGTATAGCTGACATCAACAAACTGTTTAACACCAGGAATCATTTTGCTGATAATTTAACAAAATCTGAAAGGACAGCATTAGAAACCTTAAGGGCTTAGCAGGACATTACAGATTCATGAAAGTGACAAAGGTTCCAATATTGTAATTATGGAACAGGATGTTTATGAAACCAACATGTTAAATATATTGGGAAATCTAAATGAATATAAAGAAGTTACCATCTTAGATATACAAAAGTCATATCGCTTCATTAATTCCCATCTTTATGAAGTATTAATGTCAGGAGACATAAGTGTGGAATTATATAACTTTTGCACAGTTGATTACCCTAAAATAGGGGTCTTTTTTGGAATACCCAAGACACATAAACAACTCAGTGACCCTCCTTTTCGTCCCATAGTGTCTGCTCCTCACTCTATTACTGAAGGAATTTCCTTAGTTTTAGATGCTTGTTTAGGGCCATTAATATCCAAATGTGATTCTTATGTTAAAGACTCTTGGCATTTCTTAGAAAAATTAAGGAATTTACAAGAAAAGGGAGTATTTAATCCTAAGACACACATCATTTTCACGCTGGACGTAGTGTCATTATTTTTTTGGAGTATCCTGCTTTTGTTTCTTGGAGCCACTGTTTTCTGCCATTCGTTTGTTTTATCTGTTTACTTGGGCTATTTTTCTTTTAATTGTTTTATCCAGCCAGTATGGCAGAAGTGGCTGATGATTCCTTGATGAATATGACTATTCATCCAACACCGTTATCAGAAACTGAAAAGATGAACAATCTGTTGCTAGCGACATTACTAGATATCCGAGGATCCTTAAAAACTTTGTTGAATAGATCCAATGGGACTGACAACGTTATTCAAGTTTCCAGTCTGATGGGGTTCGAACAGGAACTAGAAACTGTGCTCGAGGTCGGAAGTCCCGCCCAGGACAAAGTAAGACTACACGAACGAGAAGCAAAGAGACGTTTGCCATTTTCCGCTCGTGACAAGAAAACCATGGGTTGTCAGCAGTTGTTGAATCAAGATGAAAACCCCTTTCTTTCCACACGGGAATGCCCTGAATTTTTCCATCAAGGACCATCGAGTGGTGAACAGGAAAACTTAACTAAATTGCTAAAAAGGTACAAGTCGCTTCATTTAGAAAACTGCTGTTTTAAATATTGTATTGAACTCGGCATAGTGCCGAAAGGTTTAAGGTTTTTCAAATGCCCAAACGGAGTTAATTTGGGAAGTACAATGTTTAATACCTTAGTGGCTTTCTTTAATGAGGCTGGTTTGAATTTTTTAAAGTTGTTAATAGAAAACAACAAACATAAGATGGGGTTTTTGAGAAATGAAATCACTGAACTTGAAAAACGGCTAAGCGGCAACAGTAGTGAAGAAATTTACTGGACATTTATTCAAAGAGTTACAAAGGAAGTACAACAGCACTCCCTTGATGTAACAAATAGAAAGCAACAGAAACTAGACCGGGACATTGCCGTTTACAAAAACAAAAAAGCATATGACAATTTTGCTATTAATACTAGAGCTTTCAATGGAAGTGAAAATAAATATAAAAAAACCAATAGCATTTACTTTTGACAAACGTTCTAACAATGAGAAAGCTGTGGTTTCACATGTGAATTGCAACACAGGTGCAGCTTCTAGTTCTGATAGAGATGTTTTTACTGAATGTTCAATACAAGATATTCATCGAAACATTGTTGTGCCTGATAATCAAGAGAGTGATATTGTTGTAGAGAATGAACCAACTGGTAATAATAGTGAAGAAAGTGTTCACAACAAAAGGAGGGAAAACAATGGTATTTTAAAATTTAATGCAACCAGTAAGGAGGTCGCACAAAACAAAAAAGTACCTACAAACAGTTATAGTAATACCAACAAGAGTACTGTTTTAACACGTAGTAAAACTTTTTTGGGGTCAAACTCGTCAGAGGACGAAATTTAAATGAACTTAATGAATGTTTTAATGTTATTAACTTATCTAAATACACCTTCAGTGAAACTGAAATTAACGTGTTAAAATATGGTTTGAATTTTGTACCTTGCAGTAGGGGTAGCTACAGTAGGACAGTTATTGATATAAAAAAATTCACCAGAAAAATTAATTTAACATATGTGATGCACGGTTTAAAGTTCACTGAAAGTAATTTTATTAAACCTTCCAGTTACACTCCTAAACTACATAATACGATAAAAGTTTTTGAAGAAATGTGTATAGCTGACATCAACAAACTGTTTAACACCAGGAATCATTTTGCTGATAATTTAACAAAATCTGAAAGGACAGCATTAGAAAACCTTAAGGGCTTAGCAGGACATTACAGATTCATGAAAAGTGACAAAGGTTCCAATATTGTAATTATGGAACAGGATGTTTATGAAACCAACATGTTAAATATATTGGGAAATCTAAATGAATATAAAGAAGTTACCATCTTAGATATACAAAAGTCATATCACTTCATTAATTCCCATCTTTATGAAGTATTAATGTCAGGAGACATAAGTGTGGAATTATATAACTTTTGCACAGTTGATTACCCTAAAATAGGGGTCTTTTTTGGAATACCCAAGACACATAAACAACTCAGTGACCCTCCTTTTCGTCCCATAGTGTCTGCTCCTCACTCTATTACTGAAGGAATTTCCTTAGTTTTAGATGCTTGTTTAGGGCCATTAATATCCAAATGTGATTCTTATGTTAAAGACTCTTGGCATTTCTTAGAAAAATTAAGGAATTTACAAGAAAAGGGAGTATTTAATCTTAAGACACACATCATTTTCACGCTGGACGTAGTGTCATTATTTTTTTGGAGTATCCTGCTTTTGTTTCTTGGAGCCACTGTTTTCTGCCATTCGTCTGTTTTAGCAAATCTTAACATCTTTAACTCTGCAACATCCAGCTCTAACTCCTGCCTTTTTGTAAATGCCACTGTCTCCAATCCATATAACATAGTTGGTCTCACTACCCTCTTGTACACCTTCCCTTTCACTCTTACTGGTACTCGTCTGTCACAAATCACTCCTGACACTCTCCTCGACCCACTCCACCCTGTCTGTACTCTCTTCTTCACCTCTCTTCCACACTCACCATTACTCTGAACTATTGATCCCAAGTATTTAAACTCATCTTCCTTCACCACCTCTTCTCCTTGCATCCTCACCATTCCTCTATCCTCCCTCTGATTCACACACATATATTCTGTCTTAGTCTTGATGACCTCCATTCTTCTTCTCTCTAGAGCATATCTCCATCTCTCCAGGGTCTCCTCCACCTGTTCCCTACTCTCACTACAGGTCACAATATCATCTGCAAACATCATAGTCCACGGGGACTCATGTCTGATCTTGTCTGTCAACCTCTCCATCACCATTGCAAATTAAGAAAGGGCTCAGAGCTGATCTTTGATGTAATCCCACCTCCACCTTAAAGACATCCATCACTCCCACTGCAGACCTCAACGCTGTCACACTACCCTCGTACATATCCAGTGCCACTCTTACATACTTCTCCTATACTCCCAACTTCCTCATACAATACCACAACTCCTCTCTAGGCACCCTGTCATATGCTTTCTCTAAGTCTACAAAAACACAATGCAACTCCTTCTGACCTTCTCTGTACTTCTCCATCAACACTCCCAGAGCAAACATCGCATCTGTAGTGCTCTTTCTTGGCATGAAGCCATACTGCTGATCACTAATCATCACGTCCCTTCTTAACCTAGCTTTCACTACTCTTTCCCATAACCTGGTGACATACATCCTCAAATCATCACAGTGATTTACAAGAGGAATACAAGATGGATGATGCACATACATAGTTTATGGGCCAAATGCTATGTATTCTTGCACTATCCAGCCTGGTGAGGGGTGTGCCTACAAGCAATTGACTACTGGTGCTGTGGAACTGGTCCAGCACCTTTGGGATATATTACAATGGTGGAATCTCTGTGCATTTATGTTCTGGCCTGGTCTGATTTCCAGTCCACAGTTGTATAATATAAATCAGACAGGATCGGGGTGACAGGCAGTCTCCAGATATATTTGTAGGGGATAGGATATGTGGGGGGGTGTCCTGGGAAGATATGTTTGGCTATAGCTACCAGTACTTTGCATTGGGCACCCCTCAATAGTTGACTGCACTTGGAGGGTCTTGTGTGAGTCACACTGTTTGACCAGCCTGGAGGTATGTGTTTGTCACACATATATGTATTGCCCACCTCATTTTGCTTGGATGGCCACATGTTGGGGTCAGGATGTTGCATAGGATGAGTGATCAGGAAGGGGTGTGTTTCTCTCCATGGCTGTGGCCCAGGGTTCTATGGGTGTGGACATGTCACCATCTTCCAGGGTTAGGCCTGCCTGCAGTGGGTGCATTACCATGTTTACACTCCCGGCCCTGCCTGTTGACTGTATGGAGTATCACAGTATGTCCACATTCATGACTCATATATCTTGTTGGTTACCCAAACAAGTGTGGTTTTCCAGCACAAGTGTTTTGCAAGTCACTAAGGGTTGAAGTCAGATATTACAGACAGTTGACATTGCATTTTCAAACTTCATAGCCATCACGCATTCCATGCTACTACAAATCATCCCATCAACTTTATAACATTATTAGAGCAGTATTTCACAGGTGTCCTTCTCTTCGGATTTTAATCACTCCATTATTCATGGCGTTGTCCCAATTTCTGGATCCCTGAGGCAGGCAGGTTTGCTCCTTGCAGTTGTCAGGATGGCCTTTCTTTGCATTTTGTGGACTGTGTTATGTTGGTGTTGTGGAACCAAAGACACTCCTTAAAGGGCACTGTGGATGATGCATAGGCATTTGCCAGAGGCCTGTAGACTAGGTGTGACAGATGCAGGCCGTCTGTAGCAGGGCAGTGAATTCTGATGATCATATGTTTCTAGGCTGCCAGCAGGAGACACCCCTGGAATGGCACCAGTATGTTGTCTGTGGGTGTTACTGACAATTGTTTTCTTTTACTATTGCACCAACAGTCTGTGTGACAGCTAGATGCTGCTTAAGTCTAGGAACATGTTACTGCATTTCTATGGGACTATGGGGGGTGACACAACTGTACACGTTACACATTTGCACAGACTGTGCTGATATTTGCTTAACATTTTGGTCCCATGTAGCATGGTGATGTGCCCTATCTTTCAGACTACACACATATCAGTATTGACCACAGGTCAGATTGTTCTGGCATAGACATTTGTAGTTTCAGACTTCTTACCTTTCAAAGCCATACTGCCACTGCCAGACCTGCTGTGATATCACTGTGTAAAAGTCTGTGGGTGGGGATTTCATAGGTGTCACCATGTGAAGGCCTTTGCCAGGCATTGTGGTTGTCTACAGCTGATCTGCTGTGTGGGGATGGTTGTGAGTATGGGATCCCCACCTTGATATCCATGCATGTGAGCTATGACACCCCCAGTTGTTTCCCTCACCACATCAACTGCAGTGGTATTTGTCGACTAGGGTGGTACTACATGGTGTGGGTAGAGCAGTACTGGAGATACACATTCTGCTGCCCCACAGACCTGTCAGCTCTCTGCTGCTATCCCAATTAGTCAACCCATTCCCTTACATGCTTGATCAATACCATAGTTATGCTATCAGAAAAGTCCACCCCTTTATTTTAATTTGTTACAGAGACTGGCTGTTGTGAGGACAGTGCTTAAGGGCTGACTATGTCGGATGCACACCATAGACTGCCTATACATGGTCAGGTATAGGTGGTGTGATGTTTGGCATCCATTTTACTGTATGTACGAGTCAGAGAGAGAGAGATCAGTCCCTGGGGCCCTACAGTGTCAGTGCATGTGCTATGCATTGCCTCTTTGCCAAGGCCTGGGCATACTGGGCATGCCTCCATCTGCCTACAGGTGCAGGCTCAGGATGTTCCTCCTCTGCGTCACTCTATGCCTGTAGAAGCCTTGGGAATGGTGGGGGGCTGTGTGGCCCTTTCCCATTTTGTTCCTGCTACAGCTGTTTCCGCAGGATCATATTGTGTAGCATGGCATATACTATGACCATGTGTGCACATGTGGCTGGAGAATACTGCAAGGCTCCACCAGATATGTCAAGGCAGCAGAACCCTGACTTAAGCATCCCAAACACATGCTCTATAATGACCCTGGTTTGTGCATGTGCTCTTTATGGCATTCTTGTGTGGGTGGGTGTGCATTTCTGATGGGTGTTGTCATCCATGGCTCCAGTGCATAGCCAGCATCCCCCACTTAATGGCCATATGGGATGTTCCCCCTGGCAAACCACTGATACAGCTGTGAGGAATGCCAGATGTGGGAGTCATGATAGCTTCCAGGGCAGCCAGCACACACATTCATGATAATGCCCTGGGCATCACACATGACCTGGCAGTTGATAGAGTGGTGCCACTTGCGGTTTATATAGACCCTACCCCGGTCACCAGGTGGTGCTTTGATGTGGATGTGCATGCAGTCTATGGCACCTCCGGGTAGTCTGCTACATGGTGGAAGAGATGCATATTGCCAGTCACCTCCTCACAGGTGCTGGAGAATTTAATGTGCTCCACGGCATGTGTTCGCATGGCATCCAAGAACTGATGGAGTATCCTGGATGCAGATGCCTGTGAGACCCCCATAATATCCCCAGTTGCTCTTTGGAAAGTACCTGTAGCTGGTATTCTTAGAGCTACACATAACTTGGTATCCACTGGAATGGATTCCCCCCTGTTTGTTCTGGATGTAAGGCGAGGCCAACACAGCTTCAGAATTTGCTGCAGTATGTCCCTGTCCACCATTAAGCGCTCTACTATCTCCAGATCATGTATTCCCTGGTAGGTTACCCTGGGCCTGAACACTCTTCTTCTCCTCCTCATGAGTCTGGGGCAGTTATCAGCATTGTCCTCTTCACCACACTCAGCCTCTTGCACATACTGGTGTATGACAGCAAGCAGCCCCTAACATTGTGTTAGTTTTATCATGTAAAATTTCTCCATCTGTGTACACCAGTGGTGTAGAGTTTGTGGGAAAAACCAGACTGAAAGGTGTTTGCATAGTTTATAGTGGTGTGCTGCAGATGCTGCCAGTGTCATTGGCTGAGTATGATACATTTCATTTGCTTTTACTGTGTTTGTCTTTCCTCCTAGTTTATTTTGCTTTTCTTAAAAGTACTCAATTTTATTTATTCTGCTACATTTACTACTGCTTGGTAGTAGCCTGATTAAATTGTAACTGCTATTCTAAGTCTTTTGGTTTAAGCACTTGGGCTTCATACAGGCAGTTTTAAATTAAGAAGGTTTGTGGTCTGCACTATTGTGGCAGGACAGGTAGCTTGCATCCTTCTAAGCTGGGAATTGCTGATTGAAGGCCTAATGTCTGCTATTCTAAAAGTGTATTAATTCTGGCTTAAGCACTTGGGCTTCATGCCAGTTATTCTACATTAAGAAGGTTTGTGGTCTGCACTCTTGTGGGAGGAGAGGCTGGATTATGCCATTCTGAGCTTTGAATATCTGGTCACAGGCTTATTGTGCCTGCTTATTTCAACTGTTTCTTTCTGAAATTGGTGTGGCTTGTTGCTGTAGCACAGACCAGATTCAAGCCTGTTGAATCTAGCTTTATTTTTATAACTTGAGCACTGGTCAGGCAATCTTTTTTGGATAAGGTTCCCCTGCACCCTAGTAAGCAGGGGTGTGCAGTTAGAACTTGTCTGAATGAAGACTGCTGGAACAGGGCTCAGTTTTGAGCTTTTTTCTGGTTAATTGGGTAACTTGTTTAAATCAGTTTGTTTGTTTTCTATTGTTTATATATATATATATATATATATATATATATATATATATATATATATATATATATATATATATATAAAATATATATATATATATATATATATATATAAAAGTGTACTTTATCAATCTGCTTTTACTAAATTTGTGTTTCTTCCTACTTTATTACTAGGTTCATTGACTACAACTCTGATCTGCGATATATAACAATAAGTATCCTTTCCTGTGCATTTAAAGTGTTTTTTGAGTGTATCTGCTTTATTTTCTAAAAAAAAAAAAAAAAATATATATATATATATATATATATATACTTGTTTCCCGCCTTTCTAAGCTAGTATAGTCCAGTTTTCAGGTTAGTGCTGAATTCAGGGCTGTGTTACAAATCTATGTGTTTGCCCATACCTTACTTGGATAGAAGGAAGTTCTATGTTCACCTGTGAGAGAGGAGAGCTTTGAGTAGCCTTTCTATCCCTGGAGGAGTGGTTTCAGCCCAGATATTAGTAGTTTATTGGCCATTTTGGGCTAATTTCTATCTCTTTCATTTCCCTGCTATAAATACCGTAGTTGCCCGGTTTTGAGTGCCGGGCAGCTCTTGTTTGCTAGGGTAAAACTATACCTGGCTCCACAAAGTCTCCTCTTCAATTTTTTTCCCTTGGAACTAGACAAACTTTCAACTTAAGCACTCAAGCCACTCATTTCTCAGCCTGGCACTTACTCAAAACTGATAGCAAGCACTTATAAACCCTAGCACTAGACCCTCCTGTACTATACAGAAGGACAAGGCTCTCTATTCGACCTTACCAGCCATCCAGTAAAACAGCTCACTGTACCTATCCAGGCATGTCCAAAGGACAGTTTCAGGTGTATTCTCCAGTCCAACTGGTAAATCTGGGCATTTTGAGGCAATGTTACAACTGCCTCATGTACACAGACAACCCCCTCCTCCTACCATCAAACACTAATACATGCGAGAGATGCAATTATACAGCCAAACTTGAGGCTAAGCTCTCTCATCCCAAGACTGGATCAGACAATCAAGAGGAGAAGGGAAATACTTGCATCACACCACCAGTCTCACATAAACCCATTAAAGCAGCACTGGAAAAAAACACACATAAATACATGAAAACATACTCAGAGGCTCAAAATAAAAATCTGCAAAACCAACAGAGATCTCCAAAGCAAACATCCAAGCAACCTCCACCCCTCCAACACAAACCATGAAACACATACTTCACAAAACCAGTGTGCCATGCAATCACAGCCCTTAAGGCAAAATAACATACCCAACATACTAGTAATAGGTGACTCTATAGCCAGGCACACTGACATCCCACTCACTAGGCTGAATAAGAAGAAGGTTACTGTTAGCTGCCTGTCAGGTGCCAGGATCTGCCACATAACACAAGCGCTCAGGTCACTACAGAACAAGTACAAATATGACTCTGTCATTGTCCATGTTGGTGTGAATGACCTGAGCAGTACCTCTCTGGACTACATGAAAAGAGACATGGAAGAGCTCTCTGATCACATAGCCCAGGCTGGTATGACCCTGACCCTGAGTACCATCCTGCCCTCACCAAGAATGATACCATGGTATAAAGAAAAAATTCTCAATTTCAACAATTGGCTAAGTTTCTGGTGTCATTCAAAGGGGATCCAGTGTCTGTCTGCCTGGGATGACATGCTCGACAAGCCACGCTGTTTCACTAGAGATGGATTGCACATGTCACCCTTAGGCTTTCGAATACTGGCCAAGGCTCTTGCCACCCCCATAGTGCCTTTTTTAGGCAAGGCTCAAAAGACAAACCTACCACTGTAAATAGCACAAGTAACAAAAAACTGAGGGTAGTGCTACTCAATGCCAGAAGTCTGAACCTATGTGCAGTAACAGAAACCTGGTTTAAGGCTCCAGAGAGCACCCCAGCACTACCAGGCTACAACTCATACCATACATTTCAGCCAGAGAACCCAAACCGAAATACAAAAGGCGGGGGCATATCCATATTCATCAAGGATACCCACACCTCCAGGTTAGTGGCACAGCACGATGCTTCAGAGATCATCCATGTGCAACTAACAATGGGCAAAACTGCAATTCAAATTGTAGCTTGCTACAGATCACCCACCATGTCCCAGGACCCCCATTCAGCATTTCTGGAAACACTGGGAAACATAAAGGTCCTACCAAACACCCTAATATTGGGTGATTTCAATTATCCAAACATTAACTGGGAGAACTACTCAAGTACTAACTCCCTTGCCCAACATTTCCTAGAATTTATAAACTCAAATGCCCTGGTTCAGCTGGTCAACACTCCCACCAGAGGTGACAACATATTGTACCTGGTCATCACCAACATGGGGGGCCAATGTTCCACACCAGAGGGCAACCCCTTGCTGGTTAGATATGACCATAAACAAATCACTTTGGATATCCACATTCCGCCCCCACCCATGGACAAGAAAACCACTGTGAAAAACTTTTCAAAAGCAAACTTCACGTTACTTAAGACCGAGGTGGAAAGTTTCAAAGCCCCCATGCTGAAGGATAACGCTGTCCAAGCTGCAAAATTCTTTACTAATGCATTCTACGGGCACCTACAAGAATGCATGGATCATGTCATCCCAAGCAAAACCAAGACTCACTCCTCCAAGAAAAGGAAACCAGTCTAGTGGACTCCTGCCATAAACAAGCTATACAATAGAAGGAGAAAACTAGTACAGAAAAGAGTAAAATCCCAAGAAGGGAAGACATCCCTGATCAGTATCAGCAAGAAACTACGATCCCTCCTAAAATCATCCAAGATGAGCTTTGAAAGAAAAATTGCCAAGGACTCCAAAGATAACCACAAGGCATTCTTTAGCTATGTCAACAATCTAAGTGGCAATGCTCAAATCTGCTTGGAGTTAGTGCAGAATGGCACAAAATACACTGAACCGGCTGATATCGCCAACATCCTGGCAGACAGGTTCAGTGCAAACTGCACCCCCTACTCACCCCCAAGAGAGCCCATAACCATACCAGAAGAATGTAGAATCCCTGAAATCACAGACACTCAGGTTAAAACAGCCCTCTCTAAAGCCAAAATCACAGCATCAATGGGACTGGACATTGTCCCAGGCTGTGTTCTACATGAGCTCAAAGATGAACTAACCCCTCACCTAAAGACACTGTTCAAACTCAGCCTCTCCACAGGCTACATACCCATAGAGTGGCGCACAGCAGCAGTTATTCCGCTCCACAATGGTGGAGCCACAACAGACCCTGGGAACTATTGCCCTATAAGCCTGACTAGCTTGATCTGCAAGGCTATGGAGCGCATCATCATGGAACTCATTAACAGAGACATTGGGAACCTCCAAACACTGGACCCTACCCAGTTCAGCTTTGTTAAGGGCAGATCATGCCTCCTAAGCCTGGTGGACTTCTTTGAGACAGTTGCCAAGGCTATAGATGAGGGAAAGGTGGTACACACAGCCTACCTAGACCTCACAAAGGCCTTCGACACCATTCCCCATTCTGGTATTATAGACAAGCTCACCAGCCTGAACATAAAGTCCTACATCACAAGATGGATTGCCAACTGGCTCACGGACAGAACCCACGTGGTGAGAGCTGCAGGAGATAGGTCCAACTCTAAATTGGTTACAAGTGGAGTTCCCCAGGGCTCAGTCCTAGGACCCCTCCTGTTCGGCATATACTTCTCAGAGGTACAGGCAAGCACAGGAGGACTATGGCTGACTAAATTTGCAGGCGACTGCAAACTAGGGGCTATAATTGACTCTCCAGCTGACACAGACATCCTCCAAAAGGGTCTCACTGAGATGGCTACCCGGTGTCAAAATCATGGCCTCAAGCTAAATGCAAAAAAGTGCATAGTCATCCCCTTTGGAATAAACAAAGTACCCACAAACTAACACATAGGTGGTAGTCCCCTAAACACAGAAGACATAATAAGGGATCTGGGGACCCAAGTAGATAGTAATCTCACCTTTGATAATCACATTGCCAAAGTGGTTAGAAAATCCTTCTACGTAGCCCACCTAATCACAAAAGGGTTCGCATCCAGATCAAAAGAGGTCATTGTGCCCCTCTACTCATCACTCATCAGACCCATCATAGCAACACCCCATTTGTGATGTACCTTACAAGACACCTGCAACAGCTGGAAAGACCACAGAAATACCTCACCAAGAGGATCACTGGCCTCAAACAGATGCCCTATGCATCTCTACTGAAGAAATTACAGCTGTACTCGGTTGCATACCGCCTACTCAGAGGTGATCTCTGCCTGACATACAAGGCCATGTCCAACCCAGAATTGATGGACATGCTCCACCTAAAGAAAACCTTATCCCCACAAGCCACATGCTCTAGGGATCTAAACCTCACCAGAACAATGAATAGGATGTGCTGGAGGGATAGATTCCTGTCCCAGAGACTTCCCATGCTTTGGAACACGATCCTAATTTACATTAGGCAGAGCTCCTCGCTAACACTCTTCAAAAGAAATCTTGACGAGTGGATGGGAAACAGAAAGTTTACCTTGGGGATCACTTCAGTGGCTCTGCTGGACAGAGGCACAGGGAACTAATCTAAAGGGGTGGTGAAAGCCAACACTTTCTGGCTATGCTTATAAATGCCTTCGGCCAGATAGCCTAGTACCTACCTATGAACCTATGAACCACCCGCCAGCTCTATTACTTGTATTTGAGTGCCTCTATTCTGCTATTTCCCTTTTTTTTTCCTTTTCCCCTTCTCATCTCTGCCCCTTTTAAGCTCCGAGGCACGCCACGCAAACCCGCTGCCTAAATGCAAACAGTGCTGCTATTTCCGTGTGTTTTTTTTTTGTTGTTTGTTTTTGTTTAAGTCCCAGTTCATGCTGTGCAAACCCATTTAGCCAAGGTAAACACATTTTAGCAGAAATAGCCCTCCCCTGGCCGCAAACGCAGTCTTCATTTCATGGTGTAAGACATTACAGCTTCAGACACACCCCCTTCCTTAGCTGTGCTTAGCTAAGTGCAAACCCAGGCAATAGTGCTCCAATGTACTTACAGCAAGTATGGCACACCCCTTTTGATGTCATTTACTTCTCCTGCTTATATGGTCATATTAGAGCACCTACACGGTTAGGTGCAGTCTGACACTTAGAAGGAATATGTGATTAAGTAAGATTTCCCTCATTTGCATACCCTACTGCCTTACTCCTTAGTTACTGCACTCACATTGAGCCTTTCCCCTTAGCAACCACTGTTCCCTGGTATTGTCTTCATTCTGCATGCCATTGACTATAATGGCAAAATGCAGATTTCTCTGAAAATTGTTTTTTCATATTTTTTTTTATTTTTTGCACGGTACTGTTTGTGCACCGCTGCTCTACGCTTAAACGGCCAAGATCGGCCAAAAAAATAAAGAAATAAATAAAAGTTTTATTTTATAATAGTTAAGCTATTTTTCATGCCAATTGCCATATATTTGGCTATTGGCATGCCTACTAAATATAATACATGCTTTCTTTCAAGCTGTCATGCCTCCATTTTGTAATTTGCAGAAATGTATTCAGTTAGAAACTGAATACATTTCTACAAGTTACACTATTCCTACACAGACACCTACTTGCTTCCTGGATTGCTAATTCACCTCATTTGCATGTTTTTTTACCAGCAAATGAGGTAATTAGCATATAGCAGTGGTGTACGCTCAGGAATAGTGTAGGAGCACTCGTGCAGGTCCCGGGTGCTCGATCCTGGATCACTTGTCAGCCATATTGCATGCAGCAGCTCTTACACTATTCCTGCACTCCGTGCAGAGCTTGCTGAGTCCAGGGGAATGTGTAGTATGTGTCATTCCCTGGTAGTTTTTTTTACAACCTGAAGCAATTGTTGTTCCTGAACATACTTTGTGAATAATGTCCTTAAATGTTATTGAATCAATATTATTCCAGTCTTTTTTGGATAAGTCTCCAGTCACTATTATTCTTTTCTCTTGTGTTTCATGTAAAAAAAATATAAATTCCTCTAGGTCATAGGCACTTGACTTTGGTGGTCTACACACTCCAACGATTGTTCCAGGTTTGTCTTTATTGTCCCAGTTACATAAACTACAGTATTGATGTTATCACTGATCATGTAATAATCAGAAGTCTCATAAATGAACATGTAATAATCACAGGTCTCATAACTATCTTTAATCTTATCATAACACCTCCCCCTGATTTTTTGTTAGAATGTTTGTTACAATGAAAACATTTATACCCTGACAGAAATGATTTCCAGTCATTATTCTTTAACCATGTTTCACAAACAATAGCAACATCAATCTTGTGGGAGTGTAGCAAATATTCCAACAAAAAAAATATTATTAATGCTCCTAGTATAAATAATCAAATGTTGCTATCCATGAACTGTTAAATTTTCAACATGGCAAAATTCCTGACTTGTGTTTGTCAAATATTTCAAAATGTCTTCTGCAAAAACTCTCTTCCCTGATTTTGACAAGCGCATGTCATCCTGTATGAGCATATGTGTGCCCAAAATTAGGTTCAGATGCTCTACATATTTCCATTTTTTAAAACAAGATATTTTTCATGTAGGTATTTACCCCCAAAACACTGTCATTCGTGGAAGCATGAGTCTCCTTTCTATATGTGATTTTATATCAGTATAGTACACCGGTTCCCTATTACAAGAGTGAAAATCTGTTTAAGCGAATCTGTAAATGTCGACACATATTGCGTGAACCGGCATTACAGCGAAAGTCCAAAACCGCGAATTTGGAAATGTTGAATTACCATGGTTGGCCCGTCTGTGATATAGCTCAATAAGGTAAGTGTGTGATAATTACGAACCTTAGGGTTAGGGTGTGGGTTAAGGTAAGTGCATAGATAGTTAATATATGTAAGATTTAGTGTAGGGTTAGAAGTAGGGTTTTATTAAATGCATGTATGTGGACTATTTATTTTGTTTATATTTATATGCCTATTTTCGTAGGGGAAGTGTGTGGTAGTTACGGACCTTAGGGTTAGGGATGGGATGGGATAAGGATAGTGCATAGATAGTTGTGTATGTGGGGTTTAGTGTAGGGTTAGAAGTAGGGTTTTGGTGCTTTAATTTAGGGTTAGAAGTAGGGTTTGGTTAGTGTATATATGTGGTTTATTTATTTTGTTTGGGTAGATAGTATGTAGCGGGTGGTGGGGTTGGCCAACTATGACAGTTCGAGATTTAAAATTTCATGGTTTAGTGCATTCGGTATTCTCACAGTTCACGCAATATGTATCAGTGTTTTGGTATTCACTCAAAAGGAGATTACTCTGGTAATATAGACCCTAGTATACCAACCTGGTATTACTGGAATGGGAGAGAAAACCCATATTTGACACCCCCTATATGGAGAAAATTTAAATCTATAACAGATTTTTGGATGACATCCTAATTTTATGGCAAGCAAATGAAAAGGAAGCCACAGAATTTGTTGAGTACTTGAATTCCACAACTTCATTTTTGAAGTTTACTTGTAGATGGGGGTTCTAAAGAAATAGACTTCCTGGATATACATCTTTGGGTTAATGAAGAGGATGACAGGCTTCATAGTACTAGTTTTAGGAAAGAAACCTTTTCTAATACTCTACTTCATTACAACAGCTGTCATCCCCAGCATCATTGAAGAAGTATAATAAAGGGACAGATGGTGAGGTATTCCCAGCTCATTAGTGATGAGAGAACTTTCGACAATGAACTATACATTTTGATAGGTTTGTTTTTGGAGAGGGGGTACCCACTAAAGATTTTGACTAAAGTGAAACATGAAATAAAAGAAAAGAGGCATGCATTATACCCACCAATACTTCAAAAGGGTGGGTGGCCACAAGACGTTACTCACAAAAGTAGGGAAGGGGATCCCATTGTGCTGTGGTACAACAACTTGACCCTGACTATAGTTAACATCATTTATAAAAGATCGGACTTGTGTTTCGAACAAGAAACAAAGGTGAAACAGGCACAAGCCCTTGGGGGTGTATAGCAGGGGTAGAAATTTAAATAACATCTTAGAAGGGCACATAAATAAAGATAGAATAAAGCAATGTAGGTCACTAATGTTTAAATGTGGGACTTGTAGGTGTTGCAAGTTCATTAATGATGGTCCATATGTATCAGTAAATAGCTCAAATTTGACATTAAAATGTCCTGGTAAATGTAACTGCAACTCTACCAACATGGTTTATTTAGCAACCTGTACCTCCTGCTCTGGATGTTATATAGGTAAAACCACACGTAGGCTCAGGGATAGAAAAGTGAGCACCTTAGAGCCATTAAAAACAGAGATGTGCACAATGCCCTCTATCTTCACACTGTTACATGCATTGAGTTTAAAAATGTTTTTTTTTTTTGTAATAGATACAGTTGGGCAGAAAGAAAATGTGGGAGATGAAAAATTGGAAGTTGAGGCAAGAGAGGTAAAATGGCAACTTAGACTAAATGCCACAGTAGCTCCAGAACTTAATGATGCTATTTCATTGATACCAATATTAAAACAAATGGGTTTTGGTTTTATAGAAAAAAGAAAATAAGTATTGCCTAGTTTGCTTATTTGCACATGCTGAATATGTACATCAACAATTAAAAAAAAAAACATGTCTTATATATGAATTTCTTGTAAAAGTATTTTTGGCTTGTTATATACAAATGAACATTTAAATGTATTTAATTGTATTGTATGCCTTTAAATGAGATGAAGTATTTAATTGGATTTAATTGGATGCATATTTTACACTGGGTTACTTATGGAGAGTGCTAGATGTATTGTAATTGACTCTGAAGAAGCCTGTTATATATAAGGTGAAAGCGTTAAGTCTGTTGTGCTATTAGACAAGTTTTTTAGTATTCGTTTGCTTCCTGTGGCTGGAATATTTATTTTCATTTCATTTTATTTTAGTTTGTGTGTCAGTTGTCACTTTTGTTTTTATTTAACTGTTTTTCTGGCCTAGGAGAGAACGGATTCTCACTTGGTTTCAATGGAAGTACTCTTGGGAGAACTTCTTACTTCTGTACAGAAGTTGTCTGCACTACGTATGAAGGATGGAGTCAGGGAAGGAGAGACATCTCTGACTAGTTCTCAAGTGGAACTATTTACCCTGAACACACCAGTACTAACTGAGAAAGGAACTGTTGCTACAGGGATGAAAAGGAACACACCAGGTGGAAGGGACTTCTCAAGCTGGTTGGCGGCACCGGAAGTAGAATTTGGAGCAGCAGCCGCAGAAAAAAAATGAGCATGCCTAATTTAAAAACACAAATCCGTGATTTTGAGAAAATTTGTAAAAGTTACAGGTCTTTATAGTTGGACAATGCCTTTTTAAAGAAATCATTATCGCTCAAACAAGTCCCGAAGGGGCTAAGACTTTGGAAACTCCCTATGGGGGTTGAGACAAGAACAAAGGCATACAGAGAACTCATAGAATTGTTTGATAAAGCTGGACTAGAGATGCTGGACATTATAACTAAAAACATTGAAAGTAAGTTGTCTCTTTTGCAGACAGAAATTACTACATTAAATCAAAGTTATATGAATAATTTGTTGTTTGAGCAATATCAGCATAAATACTGTAAAGTTTTAAATGATGTAGAAATATTTGTTAAAGACAATATAAATAGGTTCATAGGTTCATACTAGGCTATCTGCCCTAGGGCATTTATAAGCCTAGCCAGAGTGTGTTTGGCTTTCGCCACCCATTTTAAATTAATTTTGCTATGCCCTTTTTCGAGGTTAGTATACTGTGCCTCTGTCTAACAGTGACACAGAAGTGATACCCAGGGTAAACCTATGATCTCCCATCCACTCATCAAGATTCCTCTTGAAGAGAGTCAATGAGGGACTCTGCCTAACCTGGACTGCGATTTTATTCCAGAGTGAAGGGAGCCTCTGGGTTATGAATCTGTCCCTCCAGCATGTCCTATTTATTTCAGTGCTGAGGTTCAAGTCTCTCGAGCGCATAGCTCAATGGGATTTGGATTTTCTGAGGTGCAGCATGTCCATTAATTCTGGGTTGGACATGGCTTTATACGTCAGGCACAGATCGCCTCTGAGCAGGTGGTATGCCACTGAGTAGAGCTGGAGTTTCTTTAACCGGGCAGCATATGGCATCTTTTTGAGCCCTTTGATCCTCTTGGTGAGGTACTTTTTGGGTCTTTCCAGTTGCTGCAGGTGTCTGGTAAGGTACATCCCAAAAGGGGCATTGTACTCAATTATGGGCCTGATGAGGGATGAGTAAAGAGGCACGATGACCACCCCTGATCTGGATGTGAATCCCTTCATGATTAGGTGGGCTATATAAAATGTTTTTCTAACCACTTTGGCCACGTGGTTGTCAAATGAGAGATTGGGTCCCGAGGTCCATAATTACTTCTTCTGTACTTAATGGATTACCACCTATGTGGTAATTTGTGGGCACTTTGTTTTTGCCAAAGGGGATGACTATACACTTTTTGGCGTTTAGCTTGAGGCCATGGCTCTGGCACTAGTTGTCTGTTTCTATGAGGCCCTTTTGGAGGATGCTTGTGTCAGCTGGAGAGTCGATTATGGCGCCCAGTTTGCAGTCATCTGCAAACTTGGCCAGCCACAGTCCTTCCATGTTGGCCTGTACCTCTGAGAAATATATACCGAACAAGAGAGGTCCCAGGAGTGAGCTTTGTGGGACGCCACTTGTAACTGGTTTGGAGTCTGACATGGCTCCAGCAATTCTAACCACTTACTTACTTAAGGAGAGTGCTAGATGTATTGTAATTGACTCTGAAGAAGCCTATTATATGTAAGGTGAAAGTGCTAATTCTGTTATGCCATTAAACAATTTTTTTAGTATTTGTTTGCTTCCTGTGGCTGGAATATTTATTTTCATTTCATTTTATTTTTTGTGTGTCAGTTGACACTTTTGTTTTTATTTAAACATCATCAGCATGTTTGCCACTCACACACTACCCCTACATATACTGGCCCAATTCACAGTGTAGTCTGATGCCTGGCTGTGGTAAGGACATGTGTCAGTCTGCCCCTACAAACATATACAGCTGATAGAGCACCAGAAACTGGAGCAGCATGCAGTCAGATAGAAGAGGACCCATAACACTTACATTTACCCCCCTCCCTACACATGCTAAATAGCACATGTACAATACACTGTCACACAATCCTGACAGTCTGTTAAAAATTGCCAGAAATACACAGTCCTCTCAACTGTATAGTGTCCCACAGAACATCCAGGCCTTGTCCTCATATATAAGGCCTCCTACACATAACATGTCTAGCAGTCTGATACATCACTGGGATGATATCAGGAATGAAGTCACTATATAATGATATATGATACCTATCCACCACTTACAGCATGACATCTGGACAAAGCCTGACATACGTGGGGGGAGGGGGGCAGAGGCCCAAACACGGGGGCATTATTGACATATTGCTGTTATAAACTAATAAAGCTGCTGGTGTAACAGGGTTGTTGTAACATATCTGTTCTAAGGGATATGAAGTGAGAAACACACATGGATGTTACTATTTACTTACTGCAGTCCTCAGAGTATGCTACTGAATTTCCAAAGCCAAAAAATATGTGAGTAACACACCAAATATAAGAGTCAAAACTCTGTCCAGTCTGTGGATAGCCCTACAGTTGAGAGTTATGTCAACCACATAACACTATCAGACTTAAATGCACGCAGAGCAGCCATATCCACACAAACCCAACTGACATTATTTCAACTGTATATCAGCAATGCTTATATTCTGTCCCTATGTCTGGAACATTCTCCCCCAGTTTGTTGGGCTGTCTCCACAGTGTTTGTTGCAAGAGGTCCATGAAGTCCTCCACACAGTCAAGGAAAAGGGGCATTGCCCACATGAAGTACTCAGTTATAGTAGTGTGTTTCCATAATATTGTATATGGGAATGATACCACAGCTGTTCTACATGCAATTAGCAAGTGGGGGACTTCAACTGGTGCAAAGGCCATCAGCTGCTCATGAGCATTACCTACAAAAGGCAAGCTGCTGCCTATATATCCTAAATCTGTCTCAGAGAGAGAGAGAGAGTGAGAGTGAGAGTGAGAGTGAGAGAGGAGAGAGAGAGAGAGAGAGAGAGAGACAAACAAACAAACAGACAGAAAGACAGGCACACACACTGAAACTGATGGATTATACCAAATGAACCAAACAAAAAAATGCACATGTATGTCAACAATTAAGCGTGTAATGGAAAGTACTAGGGGATATGTAAATGTGGAAAATAGGAAGTTCAAACAATATTATGTCTAAATAACACATGCTGTACTGATATATTGCTGAGCAGAACCTATGTCAATTGAAAATGTCTGTCTGCAGTGACAAAGAAAACAGTTCAGGGCCCTGAGTCACCCTAGGAAAGGATGGCTCACATATGACCACTACTGGAGTGTGCTTTGCACAATACTGACTGTGACACTGCTAGGATATACCCAGCGCAAATCTTACCATTGTTAACTCTGTTACATCCAGCTCTGACTTATGCCTCTTTTTTCAATTCCAATATCTCCAATCCATATAACATAGCTGGTCTCATTAACCTCTTGTAGACCTTCCCTATCACTCTTAAAGGTACTCGTCTGCCACAAATCACACCTAACAGTCATCTCCACCACTCACATCCTGCTCGTACTCTCGTCTTCACCTCTCCCCCTCACTCACCATTACTCTGAACTGTTGTTCCCAAGTATTTACACCTATCCACCTTTGAAAACTGTACTCCCTGCATCCTCACCATTCCTCCATCCTCCCTCCCATTCACACACATATATTCCATCCTAGTCCTGCTGGCCGTCATTCCTCTACTCTCTAGACCATACCTCCACCTCTCCAGGGTCTCCTCAACCTGTTCCCTACTCTCACTACAGACCACAGTGTCATCTGCAAACAGCACAGTCTAGGGGGACTCCTGCCTGATCATGTCTGTCAACCTGTCCATCACCACTGCAAATAAGAAAGGGCTCATAGCTGATCCATGATGTACTCCTACCTCCACCTTAAACACACCTGTCACTCCCAATGCAGAACCCATCACTGTCACACTAGCCTTGTACATATCCTATAGCATTTTTACGGATTCCTCCACCACTCCTGACCACCTCATACAATGCCACAACCCCTCTCTAGGCATCCTGTCATATACTGTCTCTAAGTCCACAAACACACAACGCAGATACTTCTGACCTACTCTGTATGTCCCCATCAACACTCTCAGAGCAAACATCACATCCATACTGCTCTTTCCTGGCATGAAATCATGCTGGTGATCAATAATCCTCACATCTCTTCTTAATTTAGCTTCCACCAACCTTTAACATTACTTCATGCTGTGACTGATCAATGTTATCCCTCTGTAGTTACTACAGCTCTGCACACCACCCTTATTCTCATAATCAGTACCCAAACACATTTTATCCACTCCTCATGCATCATCTCACTTTCCAAGATTACAGTAAACAATCTGGGTAAAAAGACCACTGCCATTTGTCCTAAACACCTCCATGCTTCCACAGGTATGTCATCTGGACCAATAGCCTTTCCATTCTTAAACCTCTTCATAGCTATCCTTACTTCCCCATTGATAATCTGTTGCATGTCCCAATTCACCATACTCACATCATCCAACCTTCTCACTCTCTCATTCTCTTCATTCAACAGCCCATCAAAGTACTGCTTCCACCAGCTCATCACACTCCCCTTGCTTGTGAGTAGACTTCTACCATTAACCTTTCTCAGCCTTATTTGCTGCACATCCTTCCTAGCTACATGCCTCTGTCAAGTCAATTGGTATGGGTCCTATTCTCCATTCTTGGTGTCCAACCTTACATACAACCCTTCAGATGTCCCATCCTCAGCCTTTGCCACCACTCTATTTGCCATGCACCCCATCTCCCTATACACCTGTCTACTTTCTTCATCTGTCTGACAATTCCACTTCTCCTTGGCCAACCTCTTTGTCTGCATACTCCCCTGTACTTCCTCATGCCATCACCAGGTCTCCTTGTCCTCATTCCTCTGTGCAGATGTCACACCAAGCCCCATTCTACTCATCACCCTTACTAGCTTGGATGTAGTTACCCAGATATTTGCTAACTCTTCACTTCCACCCACCGCCTGTCTTAACTCTTCCCTGAACTCAACCTCACAATCACCCTTTCACAGTATCCACCATCTGATCCATGGTGCTGCCCTCACATTCCTCCCCCTCTTCTTGATCACCAAAGTCATCCCACAGATCAACCTTCTATGCTGCCTAACTACATTTTCCCCTGTCACCACTTTACAGTTACCAATCCCCTTCAAACAGGCCCACCTGCATAGGAGATAATCCACCTGTGTGCATCTTCCTCCACTCTTGTATGTCACCCTATGCCCCTGAGTCTTGTAAAACTATGTAGTCACCACACCCATGTCTAATCTCTGTTCCAAACTCCACCACCTTCTCACCTTCTGCATTCCTTTGCTTAACACCATACCTACCCATCACTTCTGCATCCCCTCTCTCCCCTTCACCAGCATGCCCATTGAAATCTGCTCCAATCACCACTCACTCACTCTTGGGTACACTCATCACCACTTCATCCAACCACACCAAAGTACATATGTCTCATCCATCACACATGCAATTAGCAGAGCATATGCACTAACAACTGTCAACATTACAGCATCAATTCCCAGCCTCCTAAACATCGCTCTACCTGACATTCTTATCACCTCCACAAAATATCTTGGCATAATGTTCATTCAGGTTAACCCCTACACCAGTTCCCCCTCCCATACACACCATGATAGAAGTATTTGTACCCGACTCCAATACACACAGCTACACACCCCTTCCATCTGGTCTCTGGCACACACAATATATCCATCTTTCCTCTGTCCAGCATATCATCTAGCTCTGTCCCCATACCAGTCATACTCACAACATTAACAGTTCCTAGCCTTACTACCACACACCTAGCCTTTCACCTCTCTGTCTGCCATATGATCGTCAGACATCCTCCAAGGTATGTCTGTGAATGCAAAGGCTACTGCACTATCAAATGACATATGTGTGTTACAGCAATATGAAGAAAGTGTCACTAATTGTGACCCATATCCCACCATGTATGTGCGGTGTCCTCCAGATGTCCTGCCCTGACAGGTTGACATGACTGACTGAGCAGCAAGACTGTAATTACAGTGTGCCATACTGACATAGAACAGAAATGTATAGCAAGTATTACCTGTGCATATATATGTAAGGGTAGGTGTACCTGGCTGCCTCATAACAACTGACATGGGATCCAAAACATCAGGTGAATAAGCTGTACATGTTGCGTATGTATGTAACCTTAGTTTCTGTGCATCCAACAGAGTTACACCTCTACAGCTACTGGTTGTGTCATTGCCCTGACACAGACATGGGTAGTATAATAAGCATGAGTATCACGTTGAAATTGTAGAGGTGGCCAACTGCGTTCTGACCCTGTGTCCATGCCTACTACAAACAGATATATGACCACTCACACAGCTGTATGGCCTCAGTAATACCTTACTTCTAAAACGTGTCTCAAGCAAAGTAGAGTAAACCCCTTTGCTGGACAGCAGCAATGCACAAAGCACATAATGTGATGCTATATTGGTTGTACATGGCAAAGTAGGAGCAGGCACCAACTGGGCAGCATGTCAACCTTTGTCTGAGTGAGCATATTAGATCACAGGTGGATTACATAAGGTCAACTATGAGTACAAATTAGACACATCCAGTAAGGGGAATCACAAGGCCATCTTCACAGATGTCTGCAGTCTCAGAGGCACCAACCCACTCTGTAATGGTGGTCAATCTTAGCACATACACACTCACCATGGCTACAGCCAACCTGCTGCAGACAGGTTTAGGGCGAACATCACCCCCCTGAATCACAAATCAGTATAGGTGGATAGGCACAGCACATGCACCTCTTCTCTCATCATCATGTATCAGGTGCAAACTGCTTAATCAAAGTTGACAAAAGCAAGTCGCCTTGAGGCATGATAACAATCCTGTCTGCATCCTACTTGAACCCAGGCATATTCTTCCAGCTCCATTACATACTGTATGCAAGCAAAGCCTGAGCACCATTGACATCTCTTTTGTAAGGAACATGGCCACTGTCATCCCTAAACACAAACTTGAATGATGAATGGTGGTTTATGCAATGTACTGCATCAGGACCAGGAGTACAATGCATGATCATACAGTGCTGCCAGATACAGGGGTAAGATGTGTTTGTAAGTGGTGGCTAATGATAGTCCATATTCATGTGCTGGCTCTGTAAAGAACTCTGGGCAATGTCTGAGGTCCTGTGATGTGTTTCCCTGTGGATGTCTTCCAGGCGTCATGCAACGGCAACTGCCTTACACTGATGCAGAGACAGCAGCCATCACAGAAGCTGTAATCTTAAACTATGCTATCCTTTCTGGCTGTAGCCGGCAAAATCTGCAGGAGCAGACTACCCTGTGGGATGAGGACATCCACAGAGTGAATGCCTTGGGCCACCATGAATGCACATATGATCAGGTCAGGCATAGAGCAACTGACCTGATATGTCATGCCTGGCAAAGGGCTGCTGCTGTAGTGAGGGACTGTACTGCTACCGGTGGGGGGACAGCCACACAGGCCACACTTACGGTGACAGAGGAGCTCCTTGCCAAACTTTGGGTAGCCCCCACATAAACTCAAATACGGGAAACAGCAGTCATGGAGGTGGGTGGAAACCAGGCAACAGGTGTGAAGCATCCAGGTAAGGCCAAAATGCACATCAATGTAATGAAGTAGCATTTAAACTGTCTTCTACAGAGTCTCTAGATGCATATGTCAGTGCAAAATGGATTAGTGGGTGAGGTATAGTAATGCACACAAGTGTACATCTCTGGTGAAGAACAGCAAATTGTGTAATATCATAGTGTGTACTGTACCTGTGCAGAAATGTAGCATTCATCTTGTACCAATGCCTGAAATGAATCTGCTGACAATACCTCTCCCTCACAACTACATAGGTCCTTCTGGTCTGCACATGGGACAGCAGCCTGAATCCAGTAAGTATGGGGTTTTCCTGTTGTGAATCACCAGTACCCCAGGCACGCTAAAGTTAATGCATGTGACCATGCACACAACTGTTACACTCAGCCATTTGGCAATATCTGCATATTCACCTGTGGTGGTGTTTACTGCATTGCAACACGGTGGTCACGACAGGGGCCTATTTGCAGGAGATGTCGCATATCTGTAGCATACCTCACAACCTGTCTTTGCAAGACATCTGGACAAAGACCGACAAAATGGGGGGACAAAGGCCCAAAACTAAGGTCATATTGTAGAAATTATTGGTATAAAGTGCATATAAATGGTGTACACACCTGTTAGAATGCCAGGTATGTGTGATATACAAACCTTAGTGCACAATAGACAATTTTAAAATACAGTCAACCTTTCATGTGGTCAATAACCTGTACAATTCAATTGTAAAGCAAACAAATCTGTTAGAGGAACAATAATGACACATAACAATAGTACAACAGTCTGGATGCATATGTGTGCACAGGCTGAAGCTAGTACAGTGTTGAGGCAGCTTTCATTATAACTATTGCAGTGCATTTTAATGGGTACATAACAGCCATCAATTACAGAGACTCTTTGATTAACAGCAAATAAAGGTCAGCTGTCCTACCAGGATTATCCTAACATACAAACAGTTGCCTGCTACAGCAACAGCCATAGTTTTCATAGAGCAGACAAAGCTGCTAAGGGACCAAATGTTTGAGATGCATCAGTCTGGAGAAGGGTACCAAAACATTTCCACTGCATTGCAGATACCATGGGGCACAGTGCAGTCAGTCATCAATAGGTGGTGAAAATATGGTGCTACAGTGACATTGCGAAGGAGTGGACATCCTACCAAAGTCTATGAGAATACAAGACCAAAACTGGCCAGGGAGTCTGCCAGGAGCTGTACAGCAAAAGTGAAGGAGTAGCAGGAATCTCTGGCAAGTACTGGGTGTGTACTACATATCACAACAATCTTCCATGGTCTCCATATGTCCTGCCTATAGGGTAGGGTTCGAAGATGGCAGAAGTTTCTTACACCAAACAATATCCAGGCCTGGTGAAAGTCTGAAAACAATACATCAAGTCTCCAAAAAGCAGGTGGGAAAATGTGTTATAGTAATATGGAACCATTGTTGAACGCTTTGGCCACAATTCTGACAGGTGTGTTTGTCACAATATCACCACTGCAACATCACCACAACAACACTATCCCCACGGTGAAGCATGGTGATGGTAGTGTCTTGCTTTGGGGTTGCTGTTCACAAGCTGTAACTGGGGCTGTAGACAAGTTAGAGGGGATTATGAACAGTTCCAAACATTGGTCCCTTGTGGCTCAAAAACATTCTGGTGTCTGCCACATAGCTGTGGATGGTGAGGAATTCCACCTTTCCACACAGCAATGGTCCAGATTATACATCTAAAGGGATGGCTTCACCAGAATACATGCAACATTCTATACTGGCCAAGTCAGAGCTCACACCTATGTCCAATAGGATATATGCAAGACGAACTGAAGAGCAGTGCACAGGGGATGCCCTTGCAATCTGACATAGTTGGAGGTGTTTTGCAAGGGAGAGTGAGCAAACATTAGCAAGTCAAGATGTGCTATGCTGATAGACACCTTCCCAAGAGGACTGCATGCTGTGATTAATTCAAAGGTGCTTTAACAGAGTATTACTTTAAAGGTGTGCACACTCATGGAAACAGCCTATTGTACCTATTTCAGTTACCAGATGTTACCTTTAACTGATGTGTATGTCCTTCACTTGGATTGCACAGGTTATATGTCATATGAAATGATGGCAATGTTATGACCTGATTTCTGAGGTCTCATGTAATATATCATGAAAACATGGCATGTTAACAGGTGTGTATACATTTACTATATCCGCTGTAAGCTTGGGAAGTAGTTTGAGTAACCGGCTTTCTTTTAACATACATGTACTGCAAGTTATGCAGTCTGAACCTCAAATTAGGACATTACTTAGTGGCACCAATCCACAGGCCAACCCAGTAATGTATCAGACAAACACAGGTGTTATGAGGAACAGATGAAGCATATGAGCCACACATGTAGACATTTAGCAAAACCCTGTACAGTTGAAGGGTATGTTCTGTATGAGTTGCTACAGTGCTATACAGGTGAACAGCAATAATTTACATGGATGCAGTGTATGCTAGGTGAAGGGCCATCACCTACTAACACCACTCACGTATCCCAGAGGTGCATATTAGTAGTAATGGTAATTGGAAAGGGCTTCACTGCATGATGCTGAGGGTCCATTCAAAATGTATATGTTATAGTCTTACTGTGTGTCATGAATGCCCCCAGTCAGCTAATGTGAAGTCTGTGCAATTCCTTTGAGGCACCTCACCTGTCTAATGTGTCTATGTGTGTGTGTGTGTGTGTGTGTGTGTGTGTGTGTGTGTGTGTGTGTGTGTTTATACCAGCAAACCTTATAGTGCATGTAGTAATTTACATATGTTGTTTTTCCCTCACAGGTGGACATGGTGGCTGCAGTCCCTCCCGCTTGATGTCAGTGTCTCTGCAGAATCTGACCATGATGAAACTCATACAGAGGCACAGGTGGGGTTGTCGTGGGCTGATACTGTGCCATCAGTTGGCATCCCACTGTTGTCAACCCCATCCCTGCACACTGTCACAATGCCCACACATACCCCGTCACCAGTGTCCACAAATAATGGACAGTTGGTGGGTGGGGACATGGAACAGGCTAGTGTGTTGACTATGGCAAGTGATGGAGCAGGCACTAGCCATAGCCAGAGTGCTGATGAGGTCCTACACATGCAGATGGGAAGGGGTGCTTGGAGGAGGATTGCAGCCTGTCATGCCTCTGTTGCAAGTGCCATGGCAGCAGTCATCAGACGCATGTTTCAGACCATCATAGGGCCACAGGCATGTAATGAATGTAATACCAAATATATATGCAGAGTCATGGATGAGCATGTCCCTGGTTTCTGTGGTGATATGAACTCACTGCCGCCATCTGTGAGTGTATTGGGGTCATGGATAGATGGTGGGGGAGACCTTGGCACTCCTCGACTGTGGAATATCTGTGCTTGAGCATTTGGAAGATGCTGGCCAGCAGCCATGTCATTGTAGGGAAGCACCATGATCAGCTAAGAGTCTATGTGGCCATGCACTATCACGTTCCCATGCTGGCAGTAACACCAGCACTACTGCAGGGGGTGTGCTGTCCACACCATGATGCAGAAGGCCATGGGCACGTGATCCTGGCCGGACCCAACAGGGATGTGAATCCAGCAAGCAGCAGTCACCAACGGGGAGTAGTACTTCATCTGGACTCAGCCCTGGTGGTGCCAGTGATACCCTCGGCAGGCCCAGGTCCCATGTCTGTGGCTAGAGATTGTGAACTGTACACACTGACATGTACAACCCACAGCTGTCCAAAATACCCCTGTGTAGGCATGGCTGTGTGCATACAAACACACATACATCACCATCAGACAAGTCACCTCCACTTACACACACAACCCCTGCACAGCCCTTTTAATGAACACCCCCCAAACACACACACATATGATGTCAACCATATGGGCCAGCCTAGGCTTCTAGCAAACCCACACAACTCCCTGTGCATATGATGATATCTGTGCCACAACCATGACATCCATACCATCAATGCAGGGGCATGCTTATATGGGTCTGATGCACAGGGTGACTTCAGTAGAGTGTAGCTATTTAATGCTGTGTAAGGTGCTATCATCTGGCATTTGTAATGGGTACACATCAGAGTGAGTATGTACCTTTTCAGCCATGATGCATTATTGGTGTTAGTAGCACTAAGCAAATGTGTTCTCACATGTTGTATTCTGCTTGTGTTCCAGGTGTCTGTGTGTCAGCAGGATGTGGCCCTGCAGACATCACCAACTGGGGTATGGCAGTGTTGTAACACATCAACCATGTCATTGTCGAGGTACAGCTGTATCTGCACACATTTCACAGGTCTATGTAACAGTTCTTGTATATGCCTTACAGCTTAGAGGGCTGAGTTTTTGTATCTCAGTCTATGGTGGTTGACATCAGCTCTAGTATAGTGGACAATGGTAAGTGCGGTGGGTGGAACACACCTCAGATTGCTAACTCACTCAACCACAGAGGAGAAAATACTGTTCAGACACACGCGCACACACACACACACACACACACACACACACACACACACACACACACACACACACACACAAACACACACACATGCACACACAGGATCACAGCTGCCAGTGTTGTGTTTGGAATCCCTACCTATCAAGTTATGGTACTACACCATTATGTTGTTATTGCAGGTGGCACAGGACCACTAGGACCACTAGTGTGATGAGTGTTACAAGGTATCTGTAAGGTGAATAACATCATTTGGTCTTGTGGGGTATAGCAATGGTGGCTGTACTGGGTGTGAGAGTACTCATAATAGAGTTGCATACAAGTCTATACACTCACAGCCACTGCTATACAAATCAATGCACACACACACACACACACACACACACACACACACACACACACACACACACACACACACACACACACACACACACACACACACACACACACACACACACACACACACACACACACACACACACACACACACACACACACACACACACACACACACACACACACACACACACTTGCCAGTACTGACATTAGCAGACCAACCTATCTTGTTATTCTTACCATACTATTCCATACTGTTGCACAGGGCTTATAGGGCTGAAGAGTCTACAGATATCACTATGGCTGATGTGAACAGCAGACCTCATACAGTGGACCTAGGAATCTCTACTGTGTGTACCATGGTATAAAATATGAAACCATGCCTATCCAATGGATGTCATTTGAACACAGACACACACAAGATACGCTTTTCTCACACACATTTGCCAGGACTGAGATTAGAACCCCTACCTATCTATTTACTGTTACTACATTGTTACACATTTATTGCATGTGCCACATAGGGTATGAGATGGCACTTGTCCGAAGGTATTTCTAAGGTGAGGAACATCATCAGGCCTTGCAAATTATGACAATGGGTGATGTACTGGGTGAGAGAGGCCACAAAATACTGTAACCTACACATATACACACTTACACACAATAATACTCACACACACACACACACACACACACACACACACACACACACACACACACACACACACACACACACACACACACACATTTGCCAGGACTTATATTAGAACCCTTGGCTATGTGGTTATTGGTATTATAGTGTTAAGTAGTTACATCACACACCACAGAGATTATAGGTTGTGGGGTGTCCCAAGGTACCTATATAGTGAATAACATCTACAACACTTGTAAGGTATGGCAATGGTAGTTGTACTGGGTATGACGGGCCACCAACTATGTTCACTCACATGTTTACACACTCACAAACACTTATATTACACATTAATGCACACACACACACACATTTGACAGTACTGAGATCCATAAGTTCAAAGAGTCATAGATGTGTACATTGCAAATGGCCATGGAGCTTTACAAGGCTAGCCCATGGGAATACACTGGCATCATGCCACCTGACACTACTCCCCAGTGTGTCTGCTGAGTATAGTCACTGCAGTGATCCCCAGGATGGGTATTCTATTCCCCATCCACTCCTCCTGATTCCTCTTGAAGAGGGCCAGTGATATGCTCATCTTGACATGTATGCGGCATCTATTCCATAGAGTGGCCAGTCTCTGGATTGTGAACCTGTCCATCTAGCATGTCCTGTTGATTGTGAGGATGTGGTTGAGGTATCTGGGGCATGTTGTACGGACAGATTGATTTCCTTGGATGTAGCATTCCTGACAGGTATGGGTCAGACATGGCTGTGTATGTCAGGCAGAGATCACACCTAAGTAGCCAATATGAGATAAAGATTCATTGCAGTTGTTGGAGTCTGTCCATATGGGGCAAGTATGTAGTACCTAAGATCCTCTTTGTAAGATACATTTACAGCCTCTCCTGTTGTTGCTGGTGTTCAGTGGAGTACATGGCACATGGGCCATAGTACACATTGACTGGCCTACTGAGGGGAGTGTACAGGGAAACACTGTCCTTTTACTTCCTGGATTCAACACCCGGAGTCAGGAGAAGTGACACATGGAAGGACTTCAGAAGACAATGGCACTGTGGTGGTCACTATAGTTTTCACTGTCAACCTGTGTTCCCAATTCCGTTATACCAACATCAGTGTTCAGTGGACTACCATCAAGGTATTACTTCACAGGAACTATGTGGTACACAAAGGGGATGGTGGCACATTATCTGGCACTGAGCTTATGTCCAGGGTTCTGATAACAATCACAGGTCTCAGAGAGGCCTTTGTGAAGGATGTCAACCTTACGTGGAGTGGGTAATAAGGGCACCCATCTTGTAGTCATCTACAAACATTGTCAGCCAGGGTGTCTTTGTATGGGTTGTTCCTCAGTGTTGTGGATCCCAAACATGAAGGAACCCAGGTCCACAACCTGTGGGACTCCACTCGCGACTGTTTAGCAGTCTGACATGGAGTCCGCTGCTTTCACATTGTGGGTTCTAGCTGTGAGCCGGTTTGCAGGCCACCTACTGATGTAGGGGTAGCTGCCTACCTGAGTGTGTTTGTGTATGATTCCTGAGTGGGGAGTGAAATCCAAGGATTAGATGGGTTGCCTATCTTGGTATCTATTCCATACTGTCACATAGTTATTGCACATGGCACAATGCTTATAGGGCCACAGAGTGTCTACAGGTCCCTCTACAGTGGATGACAACTGTTGGCATTGTAATGTGGACACTGGGACATGTACTGGATAGGCAACAGCAAAAAGTGGCAAAACCCACTCCCCAGTGGATATGCTTCTCTCATAAACACAACACCCCCCACAGACAGCATACAATTCACACACACGTGCACACATACACACACTCCCTTGCCCGGATTGAGATTAGAACCCTTACCTATCTATTTATTGCTACTAGAGTGTGACGCATTTATCTCACATACCACAGAGCTTATAGGTAAAGGTTGTCCAAAGGTACTTCTAAGGTGAGGAACATCACCAACCCTGGTAAAGTATGACAATGGGTGATGTACTGAGTGAGAAAGGCCACATAATACTTTAAATTACACATATACAAACTTACACACACACACATTTGCAAGAACTGGGATTAGAATTCTTACCTAAATAGTTATTTGTACTACAGTGTTTTGCACTTATTGCATGCACCACAGAGCTTATGGGGCTGAGGGCTGATGAAAGGGACTTCTAGGGTGACTAATACCTGCAAGACTGCTAAAGTAGGGACAGGAGAAATGTACTGGGTTTGAATGGACCCCAAATCTTTAACTTATAAACACACACACACTTTGACATTTGCCAGGACTGAGATTATAACTCCTACCTAACTAGTTATTTGCACTATAGTGTTACGCACTTATCGCACACACCATAGAGCCTATGGGGCTGAGGCCTGGCAAAAGGAACTTCTAAGGTAACTGATATCTGCAGGACTGCTAAAGTAGGAAAAGGGGAAGTGTATTGGGTTTGAATGGACCCAACACACACACACACACACACACACACACACACACATACACACACATGCCAGGACTGAGATTAGAACTCCTACTTTAGTTATTTGTATGTATACACACACACACACACACACACACACACACACACACACACACACACACACACACACACACACCATGACTGAGATTAAAACTCCTACCTAACTAGTTATTTGCATTATAGTGTTATGCAATTATCACACGCACACACACACACACACACACACACACACACACACACACACACACACACACACACACACACACACACACACACACTTTGACATTTGCCAGGACAGATATTAGAACTCCTACCTAACTAATTATTTGTATTATACTGTAACGCAGTTATCGCATGTGCCACAGAGCTAATGGGGGTTGAGGCTTGACAAAAGGGACTTCTAAGGTGACTGATATCTGCAGGACTGCTAAAGTAGGGAAAGGGGAAGTGTACTGGGTTTGAATGGACTCAAATTCTTTAACTTGTAAACACACACACACTTTGACATTTGTGAAGACTGGGATTAGAACTCCTACCTAACTAGTTATTTGTTCTGTAGTGTTATGCAGTTATCACGCATACCACAAAATGTATGGGGCTGAGGCCTGACAAAATATACTTCTATGGTGACAGACATCTTCAGGACTGCAAAAGTAGGGCAATGGAAAGTGCACTGGGTTTGGAAAGCCTGTTCATTCCTGGATCCTACTGACATTTCTCTAAGTATATGAGCATGCCCAGTGTGACATTCTATAGTAAAGTTGGGACTTCATTCCAGGGATTGTTGTACTCCAGTCCTGTTTTTTTTTGTGCTACAGCCATACCTCTCAACCTATTGGTGCAGGATATCTGGAGATAGCCTATCAAAATGAAGGACAATGGGCCATAAGGTGATTGTGACTATTTTTCTCAGCAATGAATGGTTGCTAGGGTTACAGGGCTTGTTTTACAGACATCTGAAATATATGGCATTTGACACGGTCATGTATTGTTTCAGTACCTTGTGACATACCTCCTCAGATCATCACAGTGATGTTCCAGAGGAATACAGGATGAATGATGCACACACCAATATTATGGGTCAAAAGCTATGCATTCTTGTACAATCCAGCCTGTTGAGAGGTGTGTCTACAAGCAATTGACTGCTGGAGCTGTGGAAACAGTCCAGCATCTTAGGGATATATTGCAATGGTGGAATCTCTGTGCATTTATGTTCTAGCCTGGTCTGATTTCCAGTCCATGGTTGGGTAATATAAGTCAGATAGGATCAGGTTGATAGGCAGACTTCAGATACATTTGTAGGGGATAAGATATGTAGAGGGGTGGTCCTGGGTCAGATATGTTTGCCTATAGCTACCACTACTTTGCATAGGGGCCTTCTCAAAGGTTTACTGCACTTGGAGGGTCTTGTGTGTGTCAGACTGTTTGACTAGCCTGGAGATGTGTGTGTGTCTCACATATATGTATGGCCTACTTCATTTTGCTTGGATGGTCACATTTTGGAGTCAGGATGTTGCATAGGATGAGTGATCAGGGAAGGGTGTGTTACTCCCCTAGGCTGTGGGCCAGGGTTCTGTGGGTGCAGACATGTCACCATCTTCCAAGGTTAGGACTGCCTGCAATGAGTGTATTCCCATGTTTAGACTCCTAGCCCTACCTGTCGACTGTACAAAGTGTCACAGAATGTCCAGATACATGACTCATATATCTAGCTGGTTACCCAAATGAGTGTAGGTTTTCAAGGAAAAGTGGTTTGCAAGTCACTCAGGATTGAAGTCAGATATCACTGACAGTTCACATTGCAGTTTCATACTTTATACCCGTCAGACATTTCATGCAAATACAATCATTTCATCAACGTTCTAACATTATTAGAGCAGTATTTCAAAGGTGTCCTTCTCTTTGGACCTTTTTAACCCCATTATCTATGTCTTTGTCCAGATTTCTGGCTCTCTGACACTGGCAGGCTTTCTCGTAGCAGTTAGCAGCATGGCCTTTCTTTACATTTTGTAGACTGTGTTATGTTGGTGTTATGGACCCCATAACACCCCCTAACAGGGCACTGTGGGTGAGGCATGGGCATTTTCCAGAGGTCTGTAGGCCAGGTGTGACAGATGCAGGCCATCTGTATCAAGGCAGTGCATTCTGAAAATCATATGTTCCTGGCTGCTGGCAGTGGACACCCCTGGGATGGCACCAGTAAAGTGACTGTGGGTGTTACTGTCAATTGCTGTTTGTGTTGAGCCATCACTCTAGTTGATGGCTGGATGCTGCTTAAGGCTAGGGACATGTTACTGCATTTCTATGGGACTATGGAGGGGTGTCACATCTGTACACAATACACATTTGCAGAGACTGTGCTGATATTTGCTTAACATTTTAGTCTCATTTAACATAGTGATGTGTCCTATCTTTGAGACTACAGACATAATGGTATCAACCACGGGTCATATTGTTCTGGCATAAACATTTGTAGTTTCAGACTTCTTACCTTTCACAGCCATACTGCCACTGCCAGACCTGCTGTGATATCACTGTGTAAGTCTGTAGGTGGCAATTTTATGGATGTCACCATGTGGTGGCCTTTGTCAGACATTTCTGTATGGTTTTCTACTGCTGGGTGAGGCTGGGGGTGGGTATGGGACCCCACTTTGACATCAATGCATGTGACCTATGATACCCCAGTTATTTGGTTCACCACATATACTGCAGGGGTATTTGTTAACTAGGGTGGTACTGCATAGTGTGGGTAAGCCAGTATTGGGAATACACTTCCTGCTGTCACACTGAGCTGTCAGTTGTCTGCTGCTATCCTACTAAGCCACCCCATTCCCTTGCATACTTGCATCAGTACTATAGATATGCTATCAGAGCATTCTACTCTATTTATTTATTGTTAAGATGACTGATTTACTTGTGCCTGAGGCAGTTGTGAGGATGGTGCTTGAGGGAATGACTGTCGGATGCACGCAGTACACTGCCTATACATGGTAAGGTATAGGTGGTGTGATGTTTGGCATCCATTTTACTGTGTGTGCGAGTCAGAGAGAGATATCATTCCCTCGGACCCTACAGTGACAGTGTATGTGCTATGTGTTGCATCTTTGCCAAGGACAGGGCATACTGAGCACACCTCCATCTGCCTATGGGGCAGGCTCAGGATGTTCCTCCTCTGAGTCCCTCTGTGCCTGTGGTGACCTTGGCAATGATGGGGGGGGGGTGTGTGGCTCTTCCCCAGTTTGTTTCTGCTGCAGCTGTTTCCGTAGGATCATATTGTGTAGCATGGCTCATACTATGAACATGTGTGCACATGTGGTTGGAGAGTACTGCAAGGCTCCACCAGATATGTCAAGGCAGCAGAACCATGACTTGAGCATCTCAAACACACACTGTATAATGATCCTGGTTTGTCCTTGTGCCTCATTACGATGTTCTTGTGTGGGTGTGTATGCATTTCTGATAAGTGTCATCAGCCACAGCTAAAGTGCATAGCCAGCATCCCCCACCAGATGGCCATATGGGATGTCCCCACTTTCAAACGCCTGGTACAGCTGTGACGAATGCCAGATGTGGGAGTCATGATAGTCTCCAGGGCTGCCAGCACACATATTCATGATAATGCCCTGCGAATCGCATACGACCTGGCAGTTGATGGAGTGGAACCCCTTGTGGTTTAGGTAGATCATACCCAGTCACCAGGTGGTGCTTTGATGTGGATGTGTGTGCAGTCTATGGCACCCAGTATCTCTGAGTATTCTGCTACACGTTGGAAGAGATGCATATTTCTGGTCCTCTCCTCACAGGTGATGGGGAAGTAAATTTGCTCAGTGGCATGTGGGTGCATGGCATCCAGGATCTGGTGGAGTATCCTGGATGCAGATGCCTGTGAGACCCTCATGAATCCCCAGCTGGTCTTTGGAAAGTGCCTATAACTAGTATTCTTAAGGCTGCACATACCTTGGTATCTACTGGGATAGGTTCCTCTCTGTTGGCTCTGAGTCTAAGGCAAGGCTGGCACAGCTCAACATGTTGCTGAAGTATGTCCCTGTTCACCCTGTAGCACTCTACTATCTCCAGATCATATATCCCCTGATAGATTACCCTGGGTTTGAACACTCTTCTCCTCCTCCTCGGTCTGAGTTGGTTGTCAGCATTATCCTCCTCAGTGCTTTTGGCCTCTTGAACATACTGATAGATCAATGCGACAGGAGCCCCTAACATATTTTGCTTGTTTTGTCAGTTAAAATTCCACGTATGTGCATAACTATGGTGCAGTTTGTGGGAAAACCAGACTGGAAGGGGCTTGCATAGTTCATAGTGGTGTGCTGCAGATGCTGCCTGTGTGATTGGCTGAATTTGAGGCATTCCACCTGCCAGCTATTTTACTTGCATTTGAGTGGCTGTATTTTGCTATTCCCCCTTTTTTTTCCCTTTTCCCCCTTCCCATCTCCACCCCTTTTAAGCCCCACAGTGCGGCATGCAAATCTGCTGACTAAATATAAACAGTTCTGCTATTTCTGTTTTTTTTTTTTGTTTTTGTTTAAGTCCCAGTGCACGCTCCGCATTACTGTTTAACTAAGGTAAACACATTTTAGCAGAAATGGCCCTCCCTGGACGTGAACATGCTCTTCTTTTCATGGTGTAAAACATTACAGCCTCAGACACACACCCTTGCTTACCTGTGCTTAGCTAACACAAACCCAGGTAATGGAGCTCCAATGTGCTTACAGCAAGCATGACACACTCCCTTTTCATGTTAGCTGCTCCTCCTGCCTACACTCTCCTGTTCTAGCACCTACGCAGTTAGGTGCAATGTGTGCACTTAGAATATTTTGTGATTCAGTAAATTTCCCTTCATTTCCATACCCCACTGCCTTAGTCCATAGTTACTGCTCTGACACAGAGTCTTTCACCTTGACAACCAGTGTTCCCTGGTAATGTTTTGATTCTGCATGCCATTGACTATAATGGAAAAATGTAGATTTCCCGTAAAATTGAGTTTTTACATTTTTTTTTATTTTCAGCACAATCCCGTTTGCTTGCCGCTGCCCTATACTTAAACGGCCGAGATCGGACCAAAATAATACTTTGATTTTTTATTAATTTAAACACTTTCCCATGACAATGGCCATATATTTGGCCATTGGCATGCCTAAAATTTATGATGCATGCTTTTATTTGAGTGGTCATGCCTCCGATTTGCTATTTGCAGAAATGTGTTCAGTTAGTAACCGAACACATTTCTGCAAATAGCACTGTTCCTGCATGGATGCTTGCCTGCTTCCTGAATCACTAATTCACCTCATTTGCATGGTTTTCACCAGCAAATGAGGTATTTAGCATTCTGCATGGCTTTCCATGCAGGAGCAATGTCGGCAGACTTGTGCACGTCAGATCAGCTGTTTGGTGAATCGCTCGGCGCCCATATTCTGTGCAGAAGCGACTACACTGTTCCTGCATGGAATATAATGTTTAATGAATCCCAGGGAAGCTTCTCTCTCAACCCTATTTCCACTTCTTAAAGTCTTTGCTTCTCAAACTTAAACCCTGTTCTCCCTTTGCTGACAAACTCCCTCTTCATTTCCTCAAGCTTGCAGCAAACTCCATCACCTGTCTGGTCTCTATTCTTATTAATTGATCTATTAAATAAGCTATTATTCCCAAAATCTGGAAATCCTTCTACATTATTCCCCTTTACAAAGGTGGCAACTCCAATGATCCCTCTAATTACAGGCCTATTGTTATACTTTCCCCACTATCCAAGATTCTAGAAAAATGCATATACAACCAAATACTTAACTTCCTACTCCAAAACAGCCTCATCACGCCTACCCAGCATGGCTTTCATCCTCATCACAGCACCTCTACAGCCCTTCTATCCTTCTCCCACACCATTGCTGAAGCAAGGAACAGCAATAATTTAGTCTCATGTCTATTCCTAGACTTATCTAAGGCATTTGATATGGTATCTCACTCCAGACTTCTGACTAAATTGGCTAACCTTAATCTATCCAGCTAAACTGCTCATGGTTCTCCAATTATCTTACAGGCAGGCTACAATCAGTCAGATGGCAATCTTCTTGCTCTTCTTTCTTACCTATATACACTGGCATACCCCAAGGTTCTATTCTTGGACCCCTTCTCTTCAACATCTTTATTAATGACCTCTACTCCATCCCCCTCTCTAGCCTCATGCAGTATGTTAACGACTCCATTCTTATTACATGCTCCAACTCTATCTCACAACTTCAGACATTCCCTCAGCAACCTTTCCTTCTTGTTGAGAGCTGGCTAAATGATAATCAGCTTATCTTAAACCCCAAAAAGACAAAGCAACTTCTCTTTCTCCCCAAAAACACTGACCATCTTAAGACTACCTTCTCTCCCTTCACTAAATAGTAGCATCATAAATGTAGACACTTACAGAAAATTACTAGGAATGATTGTTGATGACCAACTAAGATTTGATTTGCATATTCACCAAACAATTAAGAAAACTAACCAAAAACTTGGCATGCTTTACCGCAACTCAAAAGTCCTATCTGCTGATTCTAGACACACCCTGGCCCAAGCCTATCTCCTTCCAACCCTCCTCTATGATTCACCAGTCCTCACCAACCTTCAATCCAGTCTACTTTCCAAACTAGAACAAACCTATAATAAAATTGCCAAATTTGCAGCCAATATTTATTATCCTACCCACCATTGTATAGCTCTCCACAACCTACAATGGCTTGAATTCTCCCACCATTTTAAACTATCCCAACTACATTTAATCTACCTCATATTAAATAAACCCACTGCTTGTCCCTCTCTCATCAATTTAATTATCTACTATTACCCCCTCATCCTCTGCACAGTTCAGAGAAACTTCTTCTAGAGACATGTACACCTAAAATCAACACAGAAAATCTCCTATATAGATCATCCATAACAAAAATCTGGAACAACCTCCCCTCTAACTTGAGAAACATCACACAAACTAACAGCTTCGAAAAAGAACTAAAACACTGCTCCTGTCAGGATCCTACTTGACTTCTTCCTCGCATTTTCCTTTTTTTTTTTTTTTTTTTTTTTGCTAAATTTACTCAATCTCAAAAATTCTTAACTGCATATTACATATTTCTCCTTGTACTTGTTCTCAAATTATATGTATTTCCATACATTCATGCTTTATTTTTTACTGCAATGTTTGTTAACTAATTAATACTCTAATCTGCGTTTGCTTATGTAAACAATTTACTTTTGGAGCTTTTCTCCTTGGGTCTCTACTGAAAATGGGCATGTACTCAGTTAGACCAACCCGGTTATCAAATGTGAAATAAATAAATAAATTTGATTTTACTGACTGGGTCTAGTTTTTTACCTCTCGATTATGCTGGTAAGTTGTTTTAATTGACATTTGTTTATCATTTTAGAAGTTATTGAATATATTGCTATTTGACCCACTGTTCTGTTCTACATTGTTACTACAATTGTTTCCCTGTGGGCCGAGGTCATGACTGAAAATAGCCCACCCTATTTACCCAGTTATCAAATGCAATAAATAAAAAAAAAAGAATGAGAGGTATCTTGGCCTATGTTTACAATCATTAATGCTGCTTTATAGAAGAACTGTAGGGAAGATATATAGTTTTATGGAAAACTAAACATCTTTAATGCTAAATAAAGATTTTTCCAATGCAGTGCATCAACAGCATCCTCATCATCTAATTCCTTGAATAATAATCCCTTCCCTGGGATTCATTAACAATCATATAGGCTTTGAGGGAATCCTGCACTATATAAGCTCATTGAATATGCATGCTGCTAGTCTAATTTACACATTTATAAGCAGCTGTTTGTGACCAGCAGAAGTGTTGGTTGACATGAAAATGTGCAGGCAAGCTCAAGCACACAATGTAAAAAAATGGTTTGCCTGTAGGCATGCCTATTGGCCAAACACATGCAAACAGCTTATGCAAAGTAAGGGCCAGTTGATTGAAGGAATTATGCACAAGACGTTAAATGGGGAGAATGTACACAGAATACAATGGGATTCATGCAAAAATAAGTAAGAGCGTAGGATAAAATTAAAAAAAAATGTACTCAGATAATGCAGTTAGATATGCCTGTGTCACAAAGCAACATTTTTAACATAAATACTTCCATACTGATGTAATAATAATAATAAAGTCCATTCACAGTTCTTGACCCATGCAGATAAATTAAAAAGGACATGCTTATAAAGGATGTGAGGACACAAAGTAAAATGTACCAAAGGGGAGTAAATGTGATATAAATGTTAATAACATGCTGAGTTGAGATAACAGCAACAACAGTAGGTACTTTAGGGGCTATTTGCATAGACTGCAGTTATTGACCATGACATGTATATACAGGGAATGTAGGTGTGCTGACAGTACTACTGTATTCTCCACTTCATCATGTAAAACCCCACAGCTGTTGGGCCATGCACGTCAGAAAGGGACTTTTTTTTTATTTGAGCCATAACAAAGGAGGTATATTACCCTTAAACATGTAATAGACAAGCATGTATTGTTTATACATGCAATTTCTGAATAGTAATATAATAACACCTAAAATACACAAGTGACAAATGCCAAAATAGATCTGATGACATTTCATTAGTTTAAGTCCTCCATTCGTAAATGGAGCGCATCTACTACATGTGAATACTAAGCATGCTCACAAGAAATTACAGTGACCATGGCCATAACAGCATGTAAACAACACAAACACACAAGAAAGTGTCATAACACTGGTCCAATCACACCTTATGATGATTTTGCATTACACAATATAGTAAGACATATTATGTAAGTCCTCATGTGCTATAAAACTCTGCAGTGTGAAGAAAAGAATTACAGTAATGCATAAATGTTTGTATGAGGACATGCACTACAGAGCATTATTATTTAAAAAGTAAGTATTGCCTGTGAGCAATGAATGACATACTTAACATTTACATCTTGTTAGACTCAAATACATGACAGGACATGCATCAGAAAGCTGCATATCAACCACTGACACCACAGAAAGAGGCCTACAGTTTGTGTCATGAAGAATACCCTTAAAGGGCTTAGAGCACTTTCCTTTTGTAATGGGTACGGATCCTCTACCTTGGAGTGTGAGGGGGCCTTAAAAATGTGTCCCTCTGACTGTGCCATAACTACTTTCTTTGCCCAAGTCACTCCTGTCTGACATAGTTATCTGACAGACAGATGTTACCAGATTCGACCCCCTACCTATCATACTACACACTTTACAGATCTGTGTACTGACTGTGTTACAAGAGATAGTAAGGGAGCTTGTCACAAATAACTGAAATTAATGTGTGAAGGAAGAAAGGAATTTTGATGATGATTTGCACAATATTAATTTGTCAGAATGATGACAGGAGGTACATGTGTTAATGTTCACACAACTGTGAGCAGTCCAGTATCAATGTTACTTGGCCAAGGAAGCTTTTTCCGTGGTTTTGTACATACACTGTCCCAGAAATGAACCACACTCTGTATGTGTAGATACTCTATTCAAGTCAGTACTCAATGCATGTGCCACAGAAGTACTCACACCACAGCATTCACAGAACAACTGTTTCATCACCATCAGCAACTTTCTTTTTCCCATTTTCTACATGGGATTGGGGTATTATGTCAGCTGTCATCATCTCTCTCTATTCAGTGTGATTCTCCTGCCTTCTTTGACACTCATGCCTGACTCTTACAGGTCATCTTTCAAACAATCTGTCCACCTCTTTACTGGATGCCATTGTTTCCTGTTACCTTCTTCCTATCTGTCACAAATCATCTTCATAAGATTTTCTCCTTTTCTGCACATGTGCCTGAACCCTGAACCACCATATTCTGTTCAAAACTGTTGCTTTTTTTTTTAAGTTTAGCAACAATATTTTTTAATTTTCATTTTCTTATTTTTATGCTTTCCTGAAATTAATATTTTTCCCTGGGTTTATGTACAAATAACCCTTGATCCTCAAAATCAGATTTTTCACTGGCTAGACCTTCAAAAAAGTATTAATGCCAATCCCTTCTCCTGACCTCTCTTCCCATATGCACTCTCTCTCTCTCCTTTTTTTCCCCTCTAAATCATTTTCTTCTTCTGCTAGTTCATTGTGTCACCCTCTTGTTGTCCTTCCTTGTGCATATGTTCTTCCCTTTCTCCTTATTTTTCATTAATGTTTTCTCTCCAAAAGTGGCCTTTTTTACACAGCCTACATTCAGGCATACACATTCGTGCTGTATGTCTTTTCTCACCACACTGGTTGCATTGTATCTTGTCACAATCATGAATTAAATTAGAAAAGTCCAAACAGGAAACATGATTTAGGCTGCCTAGCATATATTAATGTTTCTCTATGAGCAGCCACAAAAATAACACTTGGAAAGTGTTTCACCATCATACCTCTCAACCGTACTGAATTCCTTGGTATTTATTGGTTTTGAGGGCAAAATAACAGGGTGCCACAAATTCCTGAGTGGCCTCTTTAATTCCCAATTCTTTTTTATTTATTTAGTTTTTTTGTATTACAACTTTAAATTTATGGATGACATCACCACGCATCACCAGCCTACAGGGGCATGCATGATGGCATGATCTTCATGAGTCAGACTGCCTGTTGGACTCGGTCAGATATTGAAGCATTTTGAAGGATAAGCAATGGCATCTATGGAGCAGAGCTGTGCACAATTTAACTTTTGCAGAGTCTGCCCAGCACCTACAAATGCTTGTCCACAGGTCAGGAATGGCTCAGCCTCCAAGTAAGAAAACAGAACAAAAAATGCAGTGTAACTATATTTTATCTGATATGCTAACGGGCAATGCTTATGAAATGTAATGTTATCACTAGTAGTAGTATAGTAATATTATTTTCTGTTCTTCGGGGATTGCTCTGTAAGTCCATTCAGTGTGTGTCCTTTAAGGGAATTGTTCTGTAAGTCCATTCAGTGTGTGTCCATTAAGAGATCATTGTTCTGTAAGTCCACTAAGGGGAGTATGTGTGCTCTGTAAGTCCATTAAGGGGCTCGCTGCAAGTCCAATAAGAAGATTGCTGCTCTGTAGGTCTGTTAAGGGGATTGCTGGGATTGCTGCTCTGTACGTCCATTAAGGGGATTGCTCTGTAAGTCCATTCAGTGTGTGTCCGTTAAGAGATCATTGCTCTGTAAGTCCATTAAGGGGAGTGTGTGTGTTCTGTAAGCCCATTAAGATGATTGATGCTCTGTAAGTTCTTTAAGGGGATTGCTGCTCTGTAAGTCCATTAAGGAGATTGCTGCTCTGTAAGTCTGTTAAGGTGTGTGTGTGTGGTTGTGTGTGGTTTTGTGTGTGTGTGTGTGTGTGTGTGTGTGTGTGTGTGTGTGTGTGTGTGTGTGTGTGTGTGTGTGTGTGTGTGTGTGTGCGCGCATTTTTCATAGCTGTCATATTTGCTACTGTGAGAAGCATACTTTTCAACCTCTTGGCATATGGAATCTGGACAAAAACTAAAATAATAGGGAGACAAAGTTCCAGAAATGAGAACAGATTTTAAATATTAAGGAACTGTAAACTGAAATTAAACAATTGTATAACGATGTCGAATGGCACTCTCAAATGGACTCAGTCTCAGTCACAGACCACAAATAAGAATAAATGATACCAAATTAATTTGGTGTTGTTTATTTTTATTTGTGGTCTTTGACTGAGTCCATTTGAGAGTGCACTTCGAAGTGGTTAAACAGATTTTAAATATTACTTTTATAAACTTAAAAGGGTTGCTAGAATAACAGGATTTGTGTTAGCATGCATTTATGGTTACACTTTTGAAATGAACAGCAAGTACTACACTCTGCAAGTTTCTAATGGGACGGGTGGGTAGCACAGCAGCACAAAGCGACCAGCGAGCAGAAAAGAGGAGAGCTGTTACTTTAACTTTTAAGTTAGTTAACTTCTGCGTTCTACTGCCAGCCAAGCCAAGCCCAAGAAGAAGCAAAACAAGTAATACTGCATTGCAGTGCAGCAGAGCAGAGTCTGGACCAGCAAGAAAGTTAACCACTAACAACAATCCTTCTTAGTTATCAGGTGAATCATTGCTATAACTGATAACTAGACATGGACAGTAGTTTAAGACATGAGAGAGAATTATGAATGATAGTTGACTTCAGCTTCTCTTTCTCTTTCTTGTTCCACAAGACAGTCAGACAACTCTGTTCTTTTGTGCAAAAAATGGTAAGACTTACCCCCAAATTCAGCCAGCAGCCATGCAGGAATAAGTTATTCCTGCACGACAGGGACCGATCCTGTGTAGTACAGCAGCGTGCCATGCATATGCATGAAGGTGAGCTGCCATGCTGCAATATGTACACAGAAATGTGTACAAGCGCAGGGGGTGTGTCTAAGAGCAGTGCTCTCACAGGATACATGCCCCCTGCATAACAGAATTGCCATACAGCAATGCAAAAAGAGTGAGATCGCTCTTTGAACAGGAGAGATGTGGCCAAAATGCCATATAGTGTACGGCTGTAAAATAAAAGTGTAGTGGCCACTGTAAAAATAGTGGCAAAGCATTAAAGAATGAAGTTAGAAAATAATGACAGAGAATTTGAATTGCAGACCTCATACCTTTCAGAAAATGCATGGAAATACAAAACCTGTTAGTCCAACAGCCATAAAGTTTGCAAGAGAAATACTTAAAAAATGTCCATAATGTTTTTTTTTTTTTCACATGAGCAAGAAAGTTTAAGTGTAGCTGTGTGGGTGTGCCTGCTGCTTAGCCGAGCTGAAACAACCCAACAAGTTAAATAGCAATACACATGCATAGTAAGCAATATTGGAATAGTGTAGTGGTTAGCGGGTATGCTTTGCAAGTAGACAGACAGGGTTCTAGTCCCATCAATGCCGTTTGTATGTGAAATCCCCACAAATGTAATTTTTTAGTGTAGTTTTGTAGTAAATAATTTATATTTGCAACTAAATCAGTGTTTTAGGGCCAGATGTGAGGTGTCAGTGTAATAAAGTTGTGAAACCCTCATATAAACGCAAGTGCCCCATACAGATAGTCACACAAGAATAAATGTAATGAAAGCACAGAGTGGGATCTTATGGAAGGTAAACAAAACAATAATGTGTCAGGAATGATAAATCAATCCCACACAGCTGATAGTCTATAAAACTAAAATGTAAGCAATGCCAAGCATAGCACAGCCATGCTTACTGGTTGCAAGCATTGCTTAAATATGAATGCTAAACAGTGAGTAGCCAAGCTAAGTGGATTTGCCCAGTGATAAGCAGTGCTGAACCTGCCCCAATTAAGCACTGCCAACCTTAGCTAAGCAGGTTTGCCCATAGCTTAGCTGAGCTCAGAAGTTTCAAAAGTAATCGATCACGGCAAAGTGTGGGAAATCTTGCCCTATTTAAACCCTGTAGCTGGGAATACAGCCCATAACCAGTTGAGATCATCACTGTAAGCACCATGGCTAGAGTAGGAGAAGATGTTCACTTTCGTGCTCAACACTGAGGGATTCTGGAGTCCAGGGTCATGGTTGGACTCCTTGTTGAAAACCATGATTTGAGACTGGTGCAGGACCAGTTCCAGGGCTCAAAATATAAAGTGGAGGCCTGGGACTGTCTCGGCTGTGAACACACCGGTGCTACTGGAATCCTTCAGACCGGTGAGCAGGTTCAGCCTCACTATGCTGATCTCAAGCGGAGAAAGAGGGACCTTCTGGACCAGTGGGTACAAGATGCTCAGGCTGGGAATGCCCCAGTAGTGTGTAAATATCAGTATCAATTGCTGTTTAAGATAGTCCAGGCTGTGTATGTGATGGATAGGTAGTCATAAATGTTTCTCTGTCTCCTGTACAGCTGCAGCTGAGAGGGCTTCAAACATGGAAGCACATAGCAGCAGGTTGCAAAGGCTGCACTGCCAGGCTGGTGAGTACTGATCTAGCTGGCTGTATAATCAAAAGTAGTAGAATATCACCTGTCAGTGCTGTAATCTGTGTATAGTTTGAACTGAATAAAACTGAAATTACTACAGATAATGCTAGTGATATACATAAAACAGTGATAACCTGTCAATAAAACTATATAACTCTGGGCTGTTCTATTTTATTTGCAATGTGTTAGTAGGAATTGGAAATAGCTTTTGCACAGCAAATATGGCTCTGATGGCATTAAGTATCTGAGGTTCATGTGGCAAACAGTCAAGTCTTGTACAACAGATTAAGCATAACAAAATTTCCCTGCACTATGACCTGATAGCTGCATGTTAAAAATGCTTGCTAACCCTTTTTTCCTGTAATGTAATATCTGAAAGTGTGAGTACACAGTAGAACAACTGTCTGTCATGCAAGAATGTCAAAATACAAGGTCATATTGGCCAAATCACAGACTAATAGGTAGAAAACACTCATACAAGACATCAGTTCCTTGAGAGCTTGTTCTGATAAACATCAGCATTGTGACTATTTGTTAAACAAACTGGCAAAGTTTGAATCCCGGGAGTGGTACTAAGCTGTCTGTATACTTTCACCCAAGAATATGAGAGTATTGTTACAAACAGTCAGATAGTGTAAACACACATTTTCCCACAGCTTCGGCAGGTAAGGCAGGCTGGATATTAACAGTAGGATGTGTCTGTTATACACTGTGTAGAACACACACTGGCCAGCCCCAAGGCTGCAAATGACAGCAAGAGAAGTACATAGACCACTTAGCTTTCCTCAGAAAATGTTCCTCAAGTGTCACTCTATCACAGCTATTGGTTACTGTCCTCAACACCCATGGTGCTGTACAAAAATGAAGGTGGACTATGACATTAGCACACACACATGCAATATGATTGCACATATCAAAGCCAAACCCTGTTAATGTGTAGAAACAGTCAGGCCCAGCAGGTAAGTACAGCTGTATATTAGGTGTACAAAGTTTGAATTGATAACTGTGTACAACACCCACTGGTCAACCCCAAGCCCATAGGTAGCTGTAATTTCAGGTCATACTTGGAGAGTACTAAGTAGACTATAATGTACAGAACAGTTGTAAGCAATGTAATAACCAATAGTTGATAATTTCTCTGCCTCACCCCCACCTTATCTGCAACAATAATACAACCAAAAATATAATTACAACACTATT